>NW_027168810.1:25000-37500 GCF_036898095.1 Palaemon carinicauda | reverse complement strand
TTTTTTTTTCGTTTAATTGTTCAATAGTCCTTCAATTTTCCCTCGTATTTACATTGTTTTATTCTCCAGTGGCGTTGGATTTAATTGGCAGCCAGGTTCGCGAATTTTTTTCTACTCTCTTCTTCCGCTATTGTCTTGATATTATTGCAACTACTACTACTACTACTACTACTACTACTACTACTACTACTACTACTACTACTACTTCCCTGGCCGCTGTCTTGCTGTTAGTTCTATCACTAGTACTGATGTTGTTACTGCTATTATTACGACTACTACTACTACTACAGCTACTACTACTACTACTACTACTACTACTTCTACTTCTACTTCTACTACTACTGCTCTTATTATTATTATTATTATTATTATTGCTATTTCTAATATAAAATTTTATGACGTCAAAATTATTGTTGTTGTTATTATATCTAATATAATTTTTATTACTTTCCTGTAATTGTTATTATTATTATTATTATTACTACTACTACTACTACTACTACTACTACTACTACTACTACTACTACTACTACTACTACTACTACTACTACTACTGATATAATTTTTATGACTTTCCTATTGTTATCATTATTTTTTTATTAGTAGTAGTATTATTATTTCTAATAAGAAATTATCACTTTCCTGTTTATTATTATTATTATTATTATTATTATTATTATTATTATTATTATTATTATTATTATTGCTATTTCTAATATATTTCTTTTTACTGTATTATTACCATTATTTTTATATTTTTTGCCATTATTTTTATGACTCCTGTTATTATTATTATTATTATTATTATTATTATTATTATTATTATTATTATTATACAGTAGCTATTTGCAACACATTTTACGACATTCAGTATTATAATTGAAACAAATGCAAACTTTATTTGCGATCTGCGTGTTTAATTAGGCCAAACAAATTCAGCATCTCCACAATATTCACGGTAGACAAACAGACAGACAGATAGATAGATAGATAGATAGATAGATAGATAGAGACGCCTCAGGACGTCTCAGAAGGGGATCAAGATAAAGCTTCGATGGCATAATTAACAAAGTTATTAATTAATATCAATCCTTTTCCGAATGGTAGGTCACTGATTGAGGGACATGTGTTAAGCCTTGTGTGCATTTCAAATATTGGTAATGAGTGGCAAAGAGAGTAATGAGGGGTAATAAGGTCAAGGGAAATGCATTATTGACAGTGCTTAGGATTTTTACCTCCGATAAGGAAGTTGGAAGGAGGTTATGTTTTACCCCCTGTTTGAGTGTTTGTGTGTGAACAGCTTCCTGGACATAATTTTAATCGTAGAGTAATGAATCTTGCAGGGATTACCTGTTATGTAAAAATCTGGAAATGATTAAATTTTGGAAAGTCAAGGTCAAAGGTCAAGCAAAATGTCCAATTCACGTAATCAGCCAAATGGTTGGACATCGTTGTCACAGAGACTTCAAACTTGGTTCATATTTGAGTGTATGAAAATCCACGCCAATTAATGCATGTTAAGGTCAAGGTCATGGTCAAGGTCGAGAAATAAGCTGCCACAACAAAGATCTGCGCTCTACTGAGTGCCCCTCTAGTCTTTGAAATGTAGTATTTTAAGGATATATATATATATATATATATATATATATATATTGGTAACCAAATCCAGTAGGAAATATAATTGAGCAATTTCTTTAAAATGTAATATTTTAAGGAAGAGAGAGATATCAAATCCATTTCTGTCACTGTATGAAACGTAATGGATTTCTGTTTTTATCTGATAAATGCATTATCCAAAAGGGATTTTTCACACCTAATTAAATGCAGCTTGTTAACTGCAACGACAGAGAATGGTGATTTATTTACTTCGAGTCTAACTATAGTCCATTTCTTTGAGCGATGCATATTTGCACCGACTCGCAGCGGTGCCCTTTTAGCTCGGAAAAATTTCCGAATCGCTGATTGGTTAGAATTATCTTGTCCAACCAATCAGCGATCCGGAAACTTTTCCGAGCAAAGTTTCCTGATCGCTGATTGGTTAGAATTATCTTGTCCAACCAATCAGCGATCCGGAAACTTTTCCGAGCAAAATTTCCTGATCGCTGATTGGTTAGAATTATCTTGTCCAACCAATCAGCGATCCGGAAACTTTTCCGAGCAAAATTTCCTGATCGCTGATTGGTTAGAATTATCTTGTCCAACCAATCAGCGATCCGGAAACTTTTCTGAGCTAAAAGGGCACCGCTGCGAGTCGGTGCAAATATGCATCGCTAAAAGAAATGAACTATAGCATAGAATGCATAGAATTTTCATTCTGGATATTTATGGTATCAAAGAATAATCAGAAACTTTAATTCTCCTGAATATGGAAATTATTTAAATTAAGTTATATATTTTAAGGTATTCGGTTGAATTAACGATATGGAATTTGGTCTTATGATTTTCAAAAGTTCAAACTTGTAGCAGATCTTTTTATGTTGAACAGGCTGACATAAGTCTTTTATAGTTTATATATGAAATATATGTTTAATGTTGTTACTGTTTTTAATATTTTATTTAAATTGTTCATTATTTCTCAGATTGTTTATTTATTTCCTTATCTCCTTTCCTCATTAGGCTATTTTCCCCTGTTGGAGCCCTTGGTCTTATAGCATCTAGGATTCGAGTCCCGTTCAAACTAGTTTGTTAATTTGAGCGTTGCAACCTCACCATCCTTGTGAGCTAAGGATGTGGGGGTTGGGGGAGCCTATAGGTCTATGTGCTGAGTCATCAGCAACCATTGCCTTGCCCTCCTTGGCCCAAGCTTGGTTGGAGAGGGGGCTTGGGCGCTGATCATATGTATATATGGTCAGGCTCTAGGAAGTCTAGGGCAATGTCACTGTCCCTTGCCTCTGCCAATCATGAGCGGCCTTTAAGCCTCTAAACTGATGAAGGAACAGTCGATGTGGTAACGTCCCTGACTGATAAACGCCAGTCCCGTTCAAACTAGTTAGTTCCTTTGATCCCTACAACCTCACCATCTTTGTGAGCTAAGGAAGGGTGGTTGGGGGACCTTATAGATCTATCTGCTGAGTCATCAGCAGCCATTGCCTTGCCCTCCTTGGTCCAAGCTTGGTTGGAGAGGGGGTTTGAGCGCTGATCATATATATATATGGTCAGTCTTTAGGGCAATGTCACTGTCCCTTGCCTCTGCCATTCATGAGCGGCCTTTAAGCCTCTAAACTGATGAAGGAACAAGATCCTTTTGGAGAATTTACGAAGGATTTATTAAGGAATCCAGGGAAAGAACACTTTGATAGAGCCAAGCAAAAGATGCTTTGATAGCCGAGGGGAAGATACCGATAAAGCAGAGTGAAGGACGATGTTAAAGGCAAGGGAAAGACGTCTTGATAAAGCTCTCAAGGAGATGAGATAGACGATAGACGAGATTGAAGTTTTGCTGAGACTGTTGGATATGAAGGAGACGTTTTACGAAAGGGAAGGGGGAGAGGGGGAAGGAGGGAATGGAGGAACGAGGAAGGAGGGAGAGAAGGAGAAGATAGATGCTTTGCGTGCAAGCTTAAGATAAGAGGGATTATTTTTTAGATTTGATTTTAGTTTCCCTCAAAGATATTTCTTTTTGGGTACTCATCATCTTCTCCTCCTAAGCCTATTGAGGCAAAGGGCCTCGGTTAGATTTCGCCACTCGCCTATATCTTGAGCTTTTAATTGAATGCTTCTCCAGTCATCATCATCTACTTCGCGCTTCATAGTTCTCATCCATGTAGGCCTGGGTATGCCAACTCTTCTAGTGCCTTGTGGAGTCCAGCTAAACGTTTGTACTCAGAAATCGGAATTATTTCTCAAGATATATTTTTAGAATAGTAGCACTCAAATTATCTATCTATCTGTATGAATAGATAGATATAGTAGAACTCCTATAGCCTAGAGACTAACGTCAGTTATGTGAATTTGACCGCGGAGAAAGTTAACTGGGTGAACTAAGTATGGGTCCTGCAGCCTCATCCCAAGATTACATGCCGAGAGCCGGGATTTATATATATATATATATATATATATATATATAACAACAACAAATGTAGCCATTTCTAGTTCAATGGTGGACAAAGGCCAAAGACATGTCTTTTCAGTCATGTCTGGGGATTGGGATTTGGTCATTTTCCTCATAATGCTGGCCACTGCGGACTTGTGATGGTGGGAGACTTTAGTCTGATGGCTCGCAGCAAACCAGCCTAGTATGGGTGGCTGTGACCTCTGACCTGTACGGCTTTGCTGTTCATGGCAATATGTAAACCCTTTCACATTAAGCTATCCCCACTCAGAAAGTGGAGTGTGTCTGTATACACACACACACACACACACATATATATATATATATATATATAGTATTTATGTGTATGCGCATATATATATGTACACTATGCATTCACGGTATATTTTATCTTTAATGTATTTCTTACTCTTTGAAGATGAAACAATTTTTTATTTTAAACTGAGAAATATATACAATTTCTCCAATTTTCGTCTTTTGCATTTTAAACCGATTATCATTACTAAGCAATTAAAATTTACAATATTGTCTATAAAAAAAAAATTTACAATTTCATCTTAGTTATTTCTGTTGGTTCTTTACACAGTCTTTTAATCAAGTTAAAATATTTCATAGTTTTTTTTTTTTTTTTTTTTTTTTTTTTTTTTTTTTTTTTTTTTGTCAGGAACTCCACACAGAAAAAAGATGTGAAGAATAAAAGTTATAATGCGAAAGTCAGTTATCCTCCTGACAGGAGACGTGGCTTTCCACTCGTGAAATAATTTTCCTTTTATTCGCGAGTTACAAAAGTCAGGCAAGAAAGGGAAAATTTGTAAAGTATATTTTGAAGAATGCAGATCTGTTAATTGTATTTCTCTCCTATTTGGCGTGAAGGAAAAATGAGTGATGGGAAAAAATAGAAAAATTTTGCGTGTACTGTATACACACACACACACACACACATATATATATATATATATATATACGTGTGTGAATGCATATGCATTTATGTGTGTACATATATACTGTATATATAGTATGTGTATATATATATATATATATATATGTATATATATATTTATACATATATATATGTATATATATATATATATATATATATGTTGATTTATTTTTCATCCTGTAAAAATGTTTCTCAATTTTTCATAATAGACGTTGGTATTCTTTCCCTAATTTCTCTGTCCCTTAATTAGTTATATACAAAAGAGCCTTCTAGAGATAATTAGAAAATGTTGGGATGTTCATAAGGACGAAAATCTTTTTATTTTCAAATAGTAATATCAACCATACGTGACTTGGAGACTTAGTTCATCTTTTACTTAGGAAAATATCCAAACCTAATTTGGGGGCAAAGGTTAATATTGATGACATAAATAATTAAATATTTAAATGAGAAAGAAAGGTGCTTTTAGATTCCTTAGAGTGGTTGGGAGGGTCTCTCTCTCTCTCTCTCTCTCTCTCTCTCTCTCTGTAAATAAGAGTCTTGTAGAAAATTTGCCTGTGTCAGACTCTCTCTCTCTCTCTCTCTCTCTCTCTCTCTCTCTGTAAATAAGAAAGTCTTGTAGAAAATTTGCCTGTGTCAGACTCACTCTCTCTCTCTCTCTCTCTCTCTCTCTCTCTCTCTCTCTCTCTAAATGAGAAAATCCTGTAGAAAATTTGCCAATCTTAGACTCTCTCTCTCTCTCTCTCTCTCTCTCTCTCTCTCAGTATACACAGATAGCATCTACCATCCATTCTCTCTCTCTCTCTCTCTCTCTCTCTCTCTCTCTCTCTCCAAAAAAAATCATGCTGAAGATTAGCGAATATCAGACTCTCTCTCTCTCTCTCTCTCTCTCTCTCTCACTACAAAGAGATCTAAACAAAATATATGAATGGGCGGAGATAAATAGGATGGTATTTAACTCCGATAAATTCGAATCAATAAATTATGGAAACAGAGAAGGAATGGTGTATGCATACAAGGGACCTAATAATGAGACAATCACAAACAAGGAAGCAATTAAAGACCTTGGTGTAATTTTAAATAGGAATATGTTATGCAACGACCAAATAGCAACACTGTTGGCTAAATGTAAAGCAAAAATGGGAATGTTATTCAGACACTTTAAAACAAGAAAAGCTGAACACATGATTATGCTTTACAAAACTTATGTGCGTAGTACACTCGAGTACTGCAATGTGATATGGTACCCACACTACCAAAAGGATATTGCGCAAATAGAGAGTGTACAAAGGTCCTACACTGCTAGAATAGAAGAAGTTAAGGACCTTGATTACTGGGAAAGACTGCAATTTTTAAAACTATACAGTCTAGAAAGGAGAAGAGAACGCTACATGATAATACAAGCATGGAAGCAAATAGAAGGAATTGCTGAAAACATCATGGAGCTTAAAGTATCAGAAAGAGCAAGCCGAGGTAGATTAATAGTGCCAAAAAGCATTCCAGGTAAACTGAGAAAGGCGCACAGGACATTAATCCACTACGCACCAGCATCGATAATGCAGCGACTATTTAATGTGCTGCCAGCTCATCTAAGAAACATATCAGGAGTGAGCGTAGATGCATTTAAAAATCAGCTCGATAAATACCTAAGATGCATCCCAGACCATCCAAGACTGGAAGATGCAAAATACACCGGAAGATGTATTAGCAACTCTCTGGTGGATATACGAGGTGCCTCACACTGAGGGACCTGGGGGAACCCAAACAAAAAATAAGGCAATAAGGTAAGGCTCTCTCTCTCTCTCTCTCTCTCTCTCTCTCTCTCTCTCTCTCAATAAAGAAAATTTTGCTGAAAGTTAGCTAATATCAGACTCTCTCTCTCTCTCTCTCTCTCTCTCTCTCTCTCAAAAAAAAAAAATCTTGCTGAAAATTAGAGTATATCTCTCTCTCTCTCTCTCTCTCTCTCTCTCTCTCTCTCTCTCTCTTTTTTCTGGCGAAAAATGAGAAAATCTCGCAGAAAATTTGCCAATGTCAGACGAGAAAGTATGAAAAGGAGCAGGACGCGTTGATGCATAAGATAAGAAAAATCGTTATATTGGCAGGTAGCCTTCATTAATTTCAAAATTTCACCTGGAAACAGATAATACTTGCTCTCTCTCTCTCTCTCTCTCCTCTCTCTCTCTCTCTCTCTCTCTCTCTCATTAGGAAAAGCTCTCGTTTTATTATTCACGAGAAGGAGGCTAGACATCTCTTTCTTTTGTTGTTTGCTTTTTTTAATTTTCAAGTCTTTCGATGATTGTTTTTCTTGTCACAAGATATCGCATATATATATATATATATATATTCAAATATGCCATATATTTAACTACTTTAATATCTGGATTCTCTCCTATACCTCGAGATCAGAGACCCAAGGGGAAATCAACTCAATGATAATAGCTTGTAGCCCTCCGGGGAATCGAACCCTGGTCCTGGAAACTGGTATGACATTGACATACCATTTAACCACAAATTTGTAAAATTTTTCATATACAGTATTTGTGTATATATATATACTGTATATATATATATATATATATATATATATAAATATATATATATATATATATGTATACAGACATTTGTTCTTCATTTTATAGGGGAGATGCTTACTATATATCTCTTTAATCCCCGTAAAAGATAATAACAAAGTAGGGTGAAAATTACGGCCTCTGTATTTTACTGAAATACGACTGAGATTATATTTTTACGGAGAATATCCGATTAAAATTACGGTTTTTTTAACAGTGCAGATATTTAGCAATTTACAACGTAACTTCATATAATGTAGATATTTATATAGTATTTAGTTCTGGTTAAAGAGTAGAATTAAATATAAAAAATTACTAAAAGATTAAATCTGATGAAGAGAAGGTATGCATATCACAGTGTTTTGTATAGACCATTTTTATTACTAGTATTTTATACTGCTGTTATTATTATTATTATTATTATTATTATTATTATTATTATTATTATTATTATTGTTATTATTATTATTATTACTTGCTAAGCTACAACTTTAGTTGGTCAAGCAGGATGCTATAAGCCCAAGGGCTCCAACAGGGAAAATAGCTCAGTGAGGAAAGGAAATAAGGAAATATACTACGAGAGAAGTTTAAGAATAATAACATCAAAATAAATCTATTACATATAACTACTGTATAAAGACTTTAAAATAACAAGAGGAAGAGAAATAAGATACAATAGCGTGCTGGAGTGTACCCTCAAGCAAGAGAACTCTACCCCAATACAGTATCATTTCTCTGTCTCTTCCCCCTTTTTGCTCATGATAGGAACGTGATATTTATAGCATACATTTTACTACGTGGAGACTGTCCTTGTGATATGCTAGCTTCATATCTGCTTTTAATAAACACAGATAGAAACTCCAGAGGAGACGGTAGGAGGTGATCATTTTAGAATACATTCCTTCAGCCAAGTTCATTGTCTGGGTCATACATTCTGTCTTTTCTCAATTTACTTGACCTTTACCGCTTCTTGAACTTCTCATATCTGATTGTATATGAATATATGAACTTTGCTTTGGTCTTAATATCAATTTTGAATAAATTTATAACTTGCAGTGAATGTTTTCACGTTGAACTGGTTGACATTAAGTCTCTCTTCATGGATTATTTATGATAGATTTATTTGGATATTTGAACGTTGTTACTGATCTTAAAATATTTTATATTTATTCATTACTTTTCATGTAGTTTATTTATTTCCTTATTTCCTTTCCTCACTGGGATAGTTTCCCTGTTGGAGCCCTTGTGCTTGTAGCATCCTGCTTTTCCAACCATGGTTGTAGCTTAGCTAGTAATAAAAATAATAATCATTGCAACACGCTTCTAGATGTTGCCTTTGATAAAGTTACTTAAAGACTTATCCTTTATTGATAAAGAAAGTCTATTCTATAGAATCCCTTAAGGATTTTTTTAATATATATGAAGATCCTGTAAAAGAGATGCAATGCTCCTAAGTTGAGTAAATACGTATATATACGTAGAGAGTCAAATTTCCTCTCCTATCTCGGTTCGAAAGTTCAACTCGATACGTGTGAGAGGCACTTTAGACACATCGCCTTGAAAACCTCCTTGGGTTACGCAGTCGTTTATTCCTAGAGATTCTCTTTCATATATTTCTTAAGCTTTTCATTTTGTCTTTATTTTTTTCGTTTGGATGTTTCCCTCCACCGTTTAATTTAATTATATTTAATTATATATCAATACTCTATATTACCATATATTCCCGGATATATGCAATGTAAGTTTACACGTTTCTGAAAATGTATGAATACATTTTCATTCTACTTTTTTTCAAATATTTCAAATTTTCATTTATTTAATGAGATCCTGTCGATACATACTCCGTGATATCTTCTTTAATTGATTGTCCTAAGCATAATTATTTAAATAGCTACGCTTGAATATAATTAGGCAGCCATTATAACCGAGAAAAGTTTTTTTTTTTTTTTTTTTTTTTTTTTTTTTTTGCGAAATGATAATGAGATGAAGTGAAGCTGGGCCATCTGCCCACCTACCCCCCCCCCCCTCCCCTCTCTTCCTCCTCCTCCCTCCGCACCTCTGCGCCCCTCTCGCCCCCTCCTCCTCGCCTGCCCACTCGCCCCTTCCTCCCTTTCTCCCGCACTACCTCCCCCTCCCTACCTTTCTCCCACTCCCCCTCCCTTTTTTTCCCCACTCCCCTCCCTTTCTTCCCCCACTACCACCTCTCTTTCTCCCCACTCCCCCCTCTCTCCCACTCCTCCTCCCTCCCTCCCTCTCTCCCACTCCCCCTCCCTCCCTTTCTCCCCACTCCCCTCCCTTTCTCCCCACTCCACCTCTCTTTCTCCCCACTCCCCCTCTCTCCCACTCCTCCTCCCTCCCTCCCTCTCTCCCACTCCCCCTCCCTCCCTTTCTCCCCACTCCCCCTCTCTTTCTCCCCTCTCCCCCACTCCTCCTCCCTCCCTCCCTCTCTCCTCCCTCCCTCCCTCTCTCCTACTCCCCTTCCCTCCCTCTCTCCCACTCCTCCTCCCTCCCTCCCTCTCTCCCACTCCCCCTCCCTCCCTTTCTCCCCACTCCCCTCCCTTTCTCCCCACTCCACCTCTCTTTCTCCCCACTCCCCCCTCTCTCCCACTCCTCCTCCCTCCCTCCCTCTCTCCCACTCCCCCTCCCTCCCTTTCTCCCCACTCCCCCTCTCTTTCTCCCCTCTCCCCCACTCCTCCTCCCTCCCTCCCTCTCTCCTCCCTCCCTCCCTCTCTCCTACTCCCCTTCCCTCCCTCTCTCCCACTCCTCCTCCCTCCCTCCCTCTCTCCCACTCCCCCTCCCTCCCTTTCTCCCCACTCCCCTCCCTTTCTCCCCACTCCACCTCTCTTTCTCCCCACTCCCCCTCTCTCCCACTCCTCCTCCCTCCCTCCCTCTCTCCCACTCCCCCTCCCTCCCTTTCTCCCCACTCCCCCTCTCTTTCTCCCCTCTCCCCCACTCCTCCTCCCTCCCTCCCTCTCTCCTACTCCCCTTCCCTCCCTCTCTCCCACTCCTCCTCCCTCCCTCCCTCTCTCCCACTCCCCCCTTCCTTTCTCCCCACTCCCCCTTCCTTTCTCCCCACTCCCCCTCCCCCTCCCTTTCTCCCCACTCTCCCTCCCTCTCTCCCCACTACTCCTCCCTCTCTCTCTCCCACTCCCCCTCCCTTTCCCCGCTACTCCTCCCTCCCCTCTCTCCTCACTTCTCCTCCCTCCCTTTCTCCCCACTCCCCCCTTCCCCCCTGCCCCTCTCCCTTTCCCACTTTCCTCCACACAAATGAAACAAGTGAGCAAGTCCTGAACGCGGACATGGTCCTCGTAGAGGACATACCTCCGCCAAGGTGACCTAGAGCGCCATATGTCCTAGAATCATGAATTGATGTGACTTCGACTTTCAAGTAACGTTTGACCTTTAATTTAGCTTAACCATTCAATGGCCTTGGCAGTTACCTGACCTTGACCTTCACGTGACCTTGACCTTCACATGACCTTGGCTTCAAGTGACCTTGATCTTCAAATGTACTTGACCTTCACGTGACCTTGACCTTCAGGTGACCTTGACCTTCACGTGACCTTGACCTTCACGTGACCTTGACCTTCAAGTGACCTGCTTGACTTTTGACCTTCAAGTGATCTTTGTTCATTTGCCACTGATACTTAATATGACATTGATATAATGCACCAATATGACCTTGACCTTTGACCTTTATAAATTTGAACATCACCCATGGGTTGCGCCTGGACTAGGACTTCCCTGTTGGCTTATGCAAAAGTCAGTGCTTTATTTCTGTCTCTTGATATGGCCACTTATGTCATAGTGACACCAGTGACCCCTGTGACCTTGACCTTGGGGTGACCTTGACCAAAATTTAATCAGTTCTTCCATACACATTGGGGAACTACTTGGCCAAGTTTGAAGTGATTCCGTGTAGAAATGTGGCCTCTACGTTGTCCACAGACAGACAGACAAACAGAGAAACAAACAAACAAACAAACAAACAAACAAACCGAACCGAAAACATAACCTCCGCCGCTTGGCGGAGGTAATAAAGCGTTGGCGGAAGTCAGGCAATTTCTGCAGTGTATTTAAATTCTCTGAATTTATTCAAGAAAATATTTTACCATATGCTTTTTTTTTTTTTTACAAAAGTTAATTTTAGTTTTTTATTGTGTCCTATTTATTTGGGTTTTGTTAAATTACTTTCTGGAAAATTTTTTAACAAACTAAATTTTAATTTTTCAATTTTTTATTTTATGGAATTATTTTCTGGAAATTTTTTTCTGACAAATTAAATCTAGTATTTCTTCTTTTTATTTAATTGTTTCTTTCGTTTTCTCATTTTCTTTATTGGAATATTTTGCTACCTTCTATTCTTCACACTCCTACTACTACTACTTCTACTACTACTACTACTACTACTTCTTCTTTTCATCATCTTTCAAACGATTATCATTCTTCCTACTTCTTCCTACAAGAGAGAGAGAGAGAGAGAGAGAGAGAGAGAGAGAGAGAGAGAGTGATTAACTCAATCCATGTTCACCTCCACCCACAATCCTTCATCACAGTTTATCACCATCATCATCATCTCTCTCTCTCTCTCTCTCTCTCTCTCTCTCTCTCTCTCTCCACCAGGCTACGACCTCCCTTATCACTCTCATCAACAATGCCCTACGGCTGCAACAAAGGCGCCATTTCCTTTGCCGTTTCCATCGATATGAGCCTTTTCTTTTACGATAACTACTTCTCTCATTGCAAGCTGAGCGAATTTCCTTTCCGTTTCAAATAGCAAAAGGGGAAAAATAATTCTGGACTTCAATATTCTGATCCTTTTAAAATTTGTTTTTTTTTTAGTCGTAGGTTTCAAAATGTTTGATATTTTTTGTAACTTTTTAAATGGATATTTTTTTTAAAAACTTAACTTCCTTCAGTTTCAAATACCAAAAGGGGA
>NW_027168810.1:0-2500 GCF_036898095.1 Palaemon carinicauda | reverse complement strand
GAATTGTTGACTGAGACTCAGGGGTGCTATGTACATATTCGGGTTCATAGATAGAGAGAAATATACTTAGGAGAGTGAGGGATTTAGATTACACAAGCTTATGTAAGATAGAAATTTTGTGTTGTATGTATTGAGAGAGAGAGAGAGAGAGAGAGAGAGAGAGAGAGAGAGAGAGAGAGATGCTATTTGATAGTATTGGAGATTAGCGTGAGAGGAGCAAGATGGTATATTAATAGCTTTGGAGAGAGAGAGAGAGAGAGAGAAGAGAGAGAGAGAGAGAGGGTATATAATAACCTTGGGAGAGAGAGAGAGGGGGGGGTATATGATAACCTTGGAGAGAGAGAGAGAGAGAGAGAGAGAGAGACAAAGGAGCAAGATGGTATATAATAGGGCTTGGAGAGAGAGAGAGAGAGAGAGAGAGAGAGAGGAGAGGAGCAAGATGGTATATAATAGCTTTGGAGAGAGAGAGAGAGAGAGAGAGAGAGAGAGAGAGAGAGAGGAGCAAGATGGTATATAATAGGCTTGGAGAGAGAGAGAGATGTTAAATAATAGCCTGAGAGAGATACAAGGTTATATGTCATAGCCTTGGATGAGTTAAGGTCAGGGTATTGGCCTCTTTACAAGTAAGGTCACGCTATTGTCCTTTTTACAAGTAAGGTCAGGCTATTGTCCTTTTTACAAAGTAAGGTCAGGCCTATTGACCTTTTTTACAAGGTCAGGCTATTGTCCTTTTTACAAGTAAGGTCAGGCTATTAGCCTTTTTACAAGTAAGGTCAGGGTATCGCTCTTTTTAACAAGTAAGGTCAGGGTATTGGCCTTTTTACAAGTAAGGTCAGGGCTATTGGCCTTTTTACAAGGTCAGGCTATTGGCCTTTTTTACAAGGTCAGGCTATTGGTTTTTTACAAGTAAGGTCAGGCTATTGGCCTTTTTACAAGTAATGTCATGCTATTGGGCCTTTTTACAAGTAAGGTCAGGGTATTGGCCTTTTTACTAGTAAGGTCAGGGTATTGACCTTTTTACAAGTAAGGTCAGGGTATTGACCTTTTTACAAGTAACATCAGGCTATTGGCCTTTTTACAAGTAAGGTCAGGGTATTGACCTTTTTACAAGTAAGGTCAGCTTATTTGGCCTTTTTACAAGTAAGGTCAGACTATTGACCTTTTTACAAGTAAGGTCAGACTATTGACCTTTTTACAAGTGAGGTCAGGGTATTGACCTTTTTACAAGGTCAGGCTATTGGCCTTTTTACATGTAAGGTCAGGCTATTGGCATTTTTACAATTAAGATCAGGCTATTGGACTTTTTACAAGTAACGTCAGGCTGTTGACCTTTTTTCCCAGTAAGGTCAAGGTATTGGGCTTTTTACATGTAAGGTCAAGCTATTGGCCTTTTTAGAAGTAAGGTCAGGGTATCGCCCTTTTTCATGAGTGATAATCAATTAATTTTTTTCTTTATATATCTAGTTTATTTCCGTTTCCCGTTATCATGATAAGAATGATAAAGAGAAGAAGATAAAGTGTGAAAAGAAAGAAAAAACCGATTGTTTGTTTTCGTATTGGATGGCTGTTACTAAATCTAGTTAAGAGATACAATTTACTAAGTTTGTATTTCTCCTTTTGGAGATAAATGGGTTTTTCCATCAACAATATTCTGTTGTTGGGAACTCCTGAAATTGCATTGTAAACTCCACCTAACTTTTCGAATTGCGAAGGGATTCAATTTTCCTCAATTTATGAATGTAATTCCTCCTTTCTTTTTAAGGGGGGGGGATAGAGGGAGAAAAGGAGGGGGATAGAGGGAAAAAAGGTGGGGGATAGAGGGAGAAAAGGAGGGGGATAGAGGGAGAAAAGGTGGGGATAGAGGGAGAAAAATAGGAGGATAAAGGGAGAAAAGAGGGAGGATAGAGTGAAGAAAATTATGGGTTAGAGGGAGATAGGAGGGGTGATAGAGGGAGAAAAAGAAGGGGATAGAGGGTGAAAAGAGGGAGGATAGAGTGAAGAAATTATGGGTTAGTGGGGAGAAAGGAGGGGGATAGAGTGAAGAAAGAGGAGGATAGAGGATGAGAAGAAGGGGTTAGAGGGATAGATTGATGAAAGAGGAGGATAAAAGGAGTAAAGAGGGGGATAGAGGGAGAAAAGGAGACGGATAGAGAGAGAAAGGAGGGGGATAGAGGGAGAAAAGATAGAATAGTGAAGAAAGAGGGGGATAGAGGAAGAAAAGATTGAGGATAGAGGGAGAAAAGAGAAGGATAGAGGGAAAAAAAGAGAAGGATAGAGGGAGAAAAGAGGGTGAAAAATCCATCTTTTTACATAACAGTTAATCCCTGAAAGTTTCATTACTCTACGATTAAAATTGTGGCCAGAAAGCTGTTCACGAACAAACACAGACAAACAGCGGGTAAAACATAACCTCCTTCCAACTTCGTCCTTAGGCTTACTAAGAAAAAGACAGGTTTACTAGTGTACGCGACCCGTCAAAAATTATGGCTAATTTGATTTT
>NW_027168809.1:40000-55617 GCF_036898095.1 Palaemon carinicauda | reverse complement strand
TACTTGTAGGACCCCTATATGCTTCCTTCATCCCCTGCCTTGGCATTCCCTCTAATTAGCCTTGATTCCCTTTCTGAGTAAAGGGATCAAGTGTCTAATGGAGTATTTATCGCCTCTCAGTCCTCCCTATGGGAATGAACCCCCCTTAGGGTTGCGTCCGAGAGTGAGGTTAGGCTAGCCCTACCTCTATGGCTAGGATTAGTCTATGACTATCCTGCGATAGCGATATGTCTTCTACCTTCCCTAGTTCAGGACTTTTAGCCCTGCTCTAGGTTAGGTTAGGAAGGTTTCTCTGTTCCCTGCTGAAACTGTACCCATGCACCGTTTCAGCCGATCTGCCTTATCTTAGGTTAGGGAGTGTCCTCCCTTTCCCTAGTGGCCGCTCTGGTACAGAAACCCTTCCTTGGAAGACTTCTCTCTACTCCCCTCCCCACCTATCTCTTGTATAGCCTAGCCTATGCTTAGGTTAGTCTATACCCACCTGTCCCCTGTCCTACAACTCCTCCTTAGGTGGAGTATTAGGGCTACCCGAGCTTCCCTGTGCAGTCCGCTCTGGTACATATACCCTTCATAGTGTCCTATGGGGTTAGTCTCTAGATGTGTTCTGCATATGGGGGGCTCCCCCTCTTTGGGTGTCCCCTAGCCCTCCCTTGGGCTACCTAGCTCCCGGTCCTCTGTGACCCCTGCTCCTGGATGATAGAGCCTGTCTCTATCATGGGTACACCCTCTCAGGGGGGGGATGTCCGGAGTCCATGACTGAACTTCCTGCATCCTTCCCCCCCCCCCTGTCTCTCTCCCTATCCGGCTGCTGGTCTCTTGCCGCCTCCACTGCCGGCGATACCCGCCTCCTACCTTGGTGACTCTCCCTACCCTTGCCGCCAGCCCCCTGTGTGCCGGGGGACTGCCGACTGCCGCCGGCTCCTACCGGCGGCTCTCCTCCCTCCTAGCTTGTCGTCCGCTCGCCGGTCGGCCGCCGGAGTGCCGGCATCTATTGCCGGCAACCCGGTTCCGCTATACATTGTCCCAGTCACCAAACCGGCATCCTCCGACTGCCGGAGCCGCCGCTCCCCTGCCGGCGTGCCGCCGTTGTACCGGCGGCCGCCACCCTGGTATACTCTTGACTTACATATTGTCTGTCTTGATGCCAGAAACTCTGTTGGAGCGACCTCCGGCATGCCGGCGGCTTGCCGGAAACCCCCGGAGGCGTCAAGAATACTTGCACCCCCTTCTTCTAGCTATCATATGATACTGATAGCCCTATACCGCAAACAGATGGACTGTTTCCACTATTAAGATCAATACCTTGGTACTGCTCTGTTAGGGATCATGCTGTCTCTTTGCACTCTTCTAATTCCAGCATGCTGCGTGCATCTTTGCACGGCTGGTTGCCGGAAGCAGTTACCTTAAAAGGAGGCCCTCTAGCCCCTAGTTTGGGACCGAATGATCTCGGTCCCAATCTTACCCTTGGTTTTTCCACGGAATTCCATTGCCCTATGGAACTCTAAGGAATACTATCCGGTGCCTTCGGTCTCGGATTATCCAAGGACAAAGCTTACGGTAACCAGCCGGGCGAGATGCATGGAGTATGTTCTCTTTACTATTTCAATCTCTATGCATCACACCCTTCTTTAAGTTAAAATTAATAATTAATATTAACTTAGTTTAAGAGCCATTCTTATGACTCCCCCATACTCATTTTCTCTTTCTTCCACAGGAGGAGCAGATGAAGTGTGACTTCGCCTTCTGCGCTGTGAAACGCCCGCAGTTTTACGGGCATACGGCTTGCAGGACTCACGCCCCTTGTGCCGACAAGAAAGGGGATCTGAAGTTTTGGAATCCACTGAACTGTACGGTATGCCAGGCTCACATGACTGACGCCTTCCATAACCCTCCCTCAGCGGAGGTCAGAGACATTTCTCGTGAAAAGCTACGCAAGTGGGTGCGTGGCTTCCAGAAAAATGCCACCGGCCCTTACCTGGCCACAGAAGAATTGAGGTCACTCCTGTTCCCTAAGGCCTCCCCTGATTCAGTGGTACCCAAAGACGTGATTCCCATTGTCCAACTTACAGTGGAACCTGATGTTGTCATGGCTCAGTCCATGCATGAGTGTCGCCTGGATTCCGGAGATGACGAACAGATGTCGGATGTCTCGGAAGACACCGAGAAGACGCTTATGGCTCAAGGAGCCGAAGATGACGAAGACAAGGTGGAATACGCCGAGTCGGAGCAAGAGGTCGCTCCTCCGTCCATCCCCCCTCCTACTCCTACACCGACGGAAGTGTCTATTCCGTCTACCTCCTCAACCACGGATCCCTCTTCTTCCACTCAAGAATTGATCCGACTGATTAGAGCCGTCATGGACGACAGGTTGAAGGAGAATCAGGAGTCCATCAGGTCCATGATAGGATCCAGAGAACCGAAGAGGATTTCGGTTAAGGATCTCCCCGCTTGCTCACATGCCAACCCGTGGAGATATGCTGAGCATATGGTGATCGCGACCGGCAGGATCTTTGTCAGCGATAAGATCGGCACGGTCCCCTTGGAAGACGTGGAGTTCTTCCCAAACTTTGAGGCCTACCCGGACTGTTACGTCCGTCTGCGCTCTGAACCTGCCTCGAAGGAAGAGACCGAACCGAAGGAAGAGATAGTGTTCGATCTCGCAAAGGCCCAGGCTATGCTAGCCAACACTTTCAAGAGTAGGGGCTTTACCTGCTCTAAGCTTCCGGCCCTGAGCAAGAAGCACCCTACTTATGTCGCACCTGAAAGTGCGATTCTTCCATTCCTGGAAAAGGCCTTAGCTGCGTGCCTTAAAGCTGCGGAAGAAGGGAAAGCCTGCCCTGCACTGGAGGAGTGCAGACCCTTCTCCATAGTAACTCCCCCTGACGCTCGAAACTGGAAGGATGTCCAGCATACTTTCGTCGTGGGAAAGCTAGATCCTGACGTCGCCGGACGTCAGTTTAATGAAGACCTCCCTAAGCTCAACGATCACCTCCTTCGTCGGGAACAAGATACGAAGGAGAGGCTCGCAGCATCCTTATCTCATCAAGTCCAACTTGAAATCATGGCCTGTGACACCAGAGTACCAGACCACTACATGGTACTCTCCAAATCCCACCTGATGACCGTGATGAAGGACTTGTACCACTTCATAAAGGCTCGAAGAGCCTGTCGTGAATTCGTGTTTGCAGGTGCTACCGTGAAACACGAACCCCGGAGGTTGATTTCCTCCAACATCTGGGGTAAACACCTCTTTCCCTCTGACCTCGTGAAGGAAATCACCGACAGAGCCGCCACGGAGAATAGGAACCTTCTCCACAAGTGGGGCATGTCCAAGAAAAGGAAACCCTCTCAGGACGACGGACCTCAACCTAAGAGGAAATCCCAAAAACAGAAACCCCAGCAACGTCAACAAAGACGTCAGTTTCCGGGACCCGCTACCTCCCAAGTGGTTGCCCAACCACAACAGACCTTTCAATTGGTCCCCCAACCGGTGTTGTCACAGTCACCGGTCTTCACCCCTGCTTTCGAGCAACAGTCAACTACCTTTCGTCCCAAAGGTAGAGGCTCATACAAGGATGCAAGCAAAGACGCCTCTCGCCGTCCCTCCAGAGGCAGAGGAGGAAAGGGAGCTAGCGGCCGAGGCAGCAAGCCCTCGGGACACCAGAAGCAATGAAGTGCTTCCGGTGGGAGGAAGACTCCGCCAATTCCAGGATCGTTGGACCTTCGATCCCTGGGCACACAGCATCGTCAAGAAGGGTCTAGGCTGGAGTTGGACTCAACCACCCCCAACCTTCCAGCAATTCTTCCAACAATCAACCCCCCTTCTGGAAGAATATGTCCTAGATCTCTTGAACAAGAAGGTGATAAGGAAGGTAAAGTCCACCAGGTTCCAAGTGAGACTGTTTTGTGTCCCCAAGAAAGACTCCGACAAACTCAGAGTCATTCTGGACTTATCCCCTCTCAACAAGTTCATAGCGAACGACAAGTTCAAGATGCTGACTCTTCAACAGATAAGGACCCTTCTGCCTCGAGGTTCCTACACGGTCTCCATAGACCTGGCGGATGCCTACTGGCACGTTCCAATGAACCATCACGCTTCCTCCTAGGATTTCGACTCCAAAGGAAAAGCTACGCCTTCCGGGCCATGCCCTTCGGCCTCAACGTGGCCCCTCGGATCTTCACAAAGCTGGCGGACGCCATAGTACAACAGCTCCGCCTCCGAAACGTCCAGGTGATGGCCTACCTCGACGACTGGCTAGTCTGGGCTCCATCGCCCGAAGATTGTGTAAAATCTTGCAACAAAGTCACCCAGTACCTAGAACACCTGGGATTCAAGATCAACGAGAAGAAATCTCGCCTCTCTCCAGCTCAGAAGTTCCAGTGGTTGGGAATCCACTGGAACCTTCAGTCACACCGCCTTTCCATCCCCCAGAAGAAAAGGAAGGAAATAGCAGGGTCTGTCAAGCGACTGCTGAAATCCAAACGCATTTCAAGACGCCAGCAGGAACGAGTTCTAGGCTCTCTGCAGTTCGCCTCAGTGACAAACCCAGTGCTTCGCGCACAGCTAAAGGATGCCGCGGGAGTCTGGAAACGTTCGGCATCCATCGCTCGAAGAGACCTCAAGAGACGGCTTCCAAACAGACTGCGACTTCTTCTAAAGCCGTGGTCAGAAGCAAAGGCCCTGAAAAGGTCCATTCCTCTCCAACACCCTCCTCCATCACTCAACATCCACACGGACGCTTCGCTGGAGGGTTGGGGAGGTCACTCCCACCAAAAACAGGCTCAAGGCACCTGGTCTCCCCTGTTCAAGACGTTCCACATAAACATCTTGGAGGCCATGGCGGTCCTTCTAACCCTAAAGAAGTTATCCCCGCCGCCCTCGATCCACATCCGTCTAACCCTAGACAACTCGGTGGTAGTTCGTTGTCTCAATCGCCAAGGCTCAAGATCGCCCCAGATAAATCAGGTGCTTCTCCCAATCTTCCGTCTGGCAGAGAAGAAGAAGTGGCACTTGTCTGCAGTTCACCTACAAGGATTCCGCAACGTGACAGCGGATGCTCTATCTCGGACAAACCCGATAGAGTCGGAATGGTCTCTAGACGCAAGATCGTTCTCCTTCATCTCTCACCAAGTCCCAGAACTTCAGATAGATCTCTTTGCAACGAGCGACAACAATCAACTTCCTCGGTATGTGGCCCCGTACGAGGACCCCAAAGCAGAAAAAGTGGATGCCATGTCACTGGATTGGAACAGATGGTCCAAGATCTACCTGTTCCCCCCCACCAACCTTCTGTTGAAAGTCCTCTCCAAACTGAGAACCTTCAAAGGGACAGCGGCCCTAGTGGCTCCCAAGTGGCCTCGGAGCAACTGGTACCCCCTGGTCCTGGAGCTGCAGCCCAAGCTGATCCCTCTCCCGGGCCCAGTTCTCTCTCAACAAGTACAGAAGTCGACTGTCTTCGCTTCATCATCGAAAATCAAGGACCTTCATCTCATGATTTTCTCTCCCTAGCCGCAAAGAAGAGGTTTGGGATCTCGAAGAAAAGTCTGGACTTCCTAGAGGAATACAAGACCGAATCCACAAGACGGCAATATGAATCATCCTGGAGGAAATGGGTCTCCTTCGTCAAGACAAAAAATCCTAAAGAAATCACGATTGATTTCTGCATGTCCTTCTTTATTCACCTTCATGGACAGGGATTAGCAGCCAATACGATATCAACCTGCAAATCGGCCTTGACCAGACCAATTCTATATGCTTTCCAAATTGATCTGTCCAGCGACATCTTCAACAAAACTGCCGAAAGCATGTGCTCGCCTACGCCCAGCACCCCCACCGAAACCGATCTCCTGGTCACTAGACAAGGTGCTCCATTTCGCCTCCAACTTGGACAATGATTCCTGCCCTCTCAAGGATCTGACTCAGAAAGTTATATTTCTCTTTGCTCTCGCTTCAGGAGCTCGAGTCAGCGAAATAGTGGCTTTATCAAGAGAGGATGGACACATCCTGTTTACCGATACAGGTGAAGTTACCCTCTCCCCTGATCCGACGTTTCTCGCCAAAAATGAATTACCCACCAAAAGATGGGCCCTTGGAGAATATGCCCCCTGAAGGAGGATGCCTCTCTATGTCCAGTAGAGAGCCTCAAGGTCTATCTTCGCAGAACTTCAAACTTTGGTGGAGGCCAACTCTTCAAAGGAGAAACATCGGGCAGCGACCTGTCACTGAAACAATTAAGAGCGAAAATCACCTACTTCATTCGCAGAGCGGATCCTAACAGTACACCCGCTGGTCATGATCCTAGAAAAGTGGCATCATCTCTGAATTTCTTTCAGAGTATGGACTTTGAAAGCCTTAAAAACTTCACGGGCTGGAAGTCCTCGCGAGTTTTCTTTAAACATTATGCGAAACAAGTGCACGAAGTCAAACATTTTGTGGTAGCCGCAGGTAGTGTTATGAAACCTGCACCTAACTCTGCGTAGAACAGTGAGTTACTTGGGACTCTAACTCTTCGGGTGCCTATGTTGACCCTCGAGCGATTCATAGTGATGTCGAAAACACTTAGTGCTTTTATAACTGTTCTTATCCCAGGTGAAATGTCATAGTTGTCACACAAGTGCCGCATGCCCTGAGCATGACGTGTTTTTTAATCAAAGACTTGCGTTCCTCGAGAACGAGTGCCTACTAATAAACTTGAAATTCCTTTTCAGATTCAAGAGCAAGTCTTTATTACTATGTACATTCTAATTACTGTAAATGAACTTTACTTATTGCTGTAAATTATTTAATTTCTGCATTTGTGAAATAAAATTTCTATTTTATTACCTGTGCGTCTCAATCAGCTCCTACTTACTATGAAATACATGCCTGTCATAGTTTTATTATTCCCCCTTTTCCTTATGGTTATGAAGAAATTAAGATGCTAACTCTTAATTTATATTCACTCTGATTATGTAAGGTTCCAACACGAATACTTACTTTTATTACCCGGGAGATGAACCATCACTCTCAATACACAGTGCCCAACCACCACTGGTCTAATTTTCAGAATGTTTCTATACAAATACCAAACATTCGGCTTCATCTCCAAGTTCTTCAAGTTCTTCTATCAGGATGAATAGCCCTTCAATACCACTTTGACGTCGGCATGGCCCATGGGAACTTCACTGCCAAGGGGGGCAGGATGCTTCTTCCCTATGGTCCCTTATTAAAGATTGCTATGCTGTTTTGTCAATGCCTTGGCACTTACTATTAGGGGAAAATCTACCACGATACATTGATTCTCTGGTATTCTTCCAACAGGACGCCATGGCTTGAGCCCAAAAAACGGATTTTGAGCGAAGCGAAAAATCTATTTTTGGGTGAGATAGCCATGGCGTCCTGATGGACCCTCCCTGCTACTTCGTCCAGTTTTAGATCCCACCCTGTTCTACTGTATCATGGTGTTGGGCAAGCAACTGGCTTCAGGATGAAGACGGGCGTGACGTCATTTGAGCAATGGCGCCCGTTTGTTTACGTCTCGAGTATCAGTAGTAGCCACGAGTGAGATTGGCTGTGGAGCGGCTCCCAGCTATTCTCAACCCTTACACACCGAAGCATTAACTCTGTTCGGGGTGAAGATAGCTATGTGGCGCGTTTAGACATGCGTCCCCTGTTGATATACGATGTCTTAAAGGGAAACCTTTGGGATACTCGCTCCAGAAGTTAGAATTCTGTGATAACCTGTGGTTAAATTCTCTGGGAATATCTTAGTAGTTTTATACCCAAGGAAGCTACCAAAAAGGAACCTTCCATCAGGACGCCATGGCTATCTCACCCAAAAATAGATTTTTCGCTTCGCTCAAAATCCGTTTATTCATGCAATATGATGCAATGTTGTGCAAAACCTGAAACACTTGAAATATAGTACATTACAATAATACATAACATAATCCTCCTCCAATTGTGACGCTTGTAAATGCCAGGTCAGCAATCCTTCCTTTTCAAGGTCGGGTCAACGGGTTCTTGCCACAAAATGTGGAGTCATGGATTTCATCCGTTGATGCCCATTTAAATGCCAAACAAATCGTAGACCCTTTTGTACAATTACAAGAAGCTAAAAGTTTTATAGATTTTTCTAAGGGGGATGCGAGTGCGTATTTAAGAGGTGTTTCATTTCAAGAAGCAGTTACTTGGGATGATTTCAAAGTTAGGTTACGCGCGATCTATGGGGGTGAGGAAGCCTTGGATGTAGTATTAACGTTACGAAATACACTTAATCAAGCCACTATGAATCGGCTTAATGTTATTGAGAGAGCAGCTCTCATAGCTGATAGGCTTAACGAATATCAGTACATTTTAGGTAGTTCCACTTGGGTTACTAACGATAACATCTCCGTGAAAGATTTTTTACGATTAATGTATTTAACTTGCATGACATTTATGTTGCCTGAAGCTTTAGTGCGGTGTTTTGATAAGAAGTTAACGCCTGCAAGTACGGAATTGGATGTCTATAAACAGATAAAGAAACACATGTCCAAGTGTCCAGATCTCGATCCCGTGTTAACTCAAGTTTTTGCAAAGAATGAAACAAAACCACAAACAGTGAACGTAGTTAACAGTCCAGTAGCGGGAGTGACGTGTTACAACTGCAAACGTCAAGGTCACATAAGCGCAGACTGCAGAACGAAATTTTGCTCAATTCACAACACTGCAACGCATTCTTATAGTCAATGTTACTCGCGTAAGACACAACAATACCCTAGAAATACACAGTCAATTCCACAGTCAGTTCCATATGGAAATAAAAAGAAAAATCCTCATTTTAACAATAAGAAGAAACAACCAAATGTCAATGCAGTTCAGAGTCCGAAACAAACAAACACTTCTTCAAATATCGCTGAGCCTGGGCCGTCAAACCAGACCTCGCAAGGTCAGACTAATTTTCAGAATGTGCAGAGCAAAGCAAATACCACATAGTTAACTCTAGAGGGGAAGAGAGTGATGTTGGGTCAAGGTCATTCATGTCAACATCAATAATATTGAATAATCAATTTAATGTTTTATCAGATAATTGTGAGACAATAGATTTTCCTATGAAACACACGGCCGAATTAAGTAAAACAGTGCATGCTTCCGTAGATTTGCAACGAATTCATACAATAATAAGCCAAAATGAGTTACGGCCAACCTTATATGCTGTAAATTTAGAACACAAATCCTTTACGTTATTTTTTGACTCTGGTAGTCCACGTAATATTATCGATTTGAAGACACATCATTTGTTGTTTTCGAACTTTCCGATTGAAAAATCAGGAATTAGACTTTCAGGTATAGGAAATAATGAATTAAACGTCATAGGCATAACTCATATTCAGTTCAGAGTCGGTAATCGCACGTTTGCCGATACATTTGTTGTTGTAAAAAACATTAATATGTATCCAGCTGTAATTATAGGATACCCATCTATGGGAAATCAAAACATTATCTTAGCTCCTGCTAAGCACGGCGTGTATATCAAAGGGAAATTCTATAAGTCTTCTAATACCTTAAAATCAGTTTTGGATAAAAAGGAGACGACAAATGTAACCGTAACGTACGTTGAAGAACCAATAACTTGTCTCACTAATAAAGAAATAATATACGCGACCCAGCAGAATTCTCGTTCACCCGTAATATCATCTTGCACGCAATCTATCGAACCAAACATACCTTCGAATTTAATAGTGCAAATAAAGAAAACACTACCGGGATCTGAAATATTAATCCTTTCCGATACTTTGAAAACTAACGGATTGTCTGTCACACAAGCTATTTATGCAGTAGGCTCACATCAGCAATGTAATATCGAAGTCTGTAATCATTTAAATAACACTTTAGTAATTCACAAAAATCAACATATCTTGGATGTAGAAGTTTATAAACATCGTATTCTTACCGTTGCTGAAATCAATCACTCTCAATCAGTTGCGGATGAATCCCTTTTGCGATCTATTAAAAATAAAATCAGTATGGACATTCAAGACGAAGAAATTCAGCAGAATATTTTTGAACTTTTAACTAAATATCAAGATGTCTTTTCCACTACGGATGGATCCTTAGGAAAAACAGATGTGATCGAGCATCAAATAAGGTTAAAGGACAAGCAGAAAATTATATATGTACCCTCGTACAGACTCCCTATGAAATTCCAGAATGAAATAAATGATGAAGTAGGTAAAATGTTAGAGGAAGGAGTCATTAGAAAATCAAACAGCCCTTACAATTTTCCGTTAATAGTTGTACCGAAAAAAGATCGAACATGGCGTATCTGCGTCGACTTTCGTCGTCTAAACGAGGAAACGATCCCTGATCGATTCCTAGTGCCATGTACTGACGATATTTTGTCTTTGTTAGGTCAGAATAAATATTTTACCAGTTTGGACTTACTTAAAGGCTTTCACCAGATATCATTAGAAGAAGATAGTATCCCATACACAGCCTTCAGCACAGCCAGGGGACATGAATTTTTACGGATGCCTTTTGGTTTACGTTGTGCTCCTATAACATTTACAAGAATGATTAACATAGTGTTTGGAGACTTGTTAGGGGATATATTACATGCCTATATGGATGATCTTGTAATCTTTTCCAACACCTTAGAAGAACATCTACGTAAGTTAGAACTAGTACTACAGAGATTAAGACAACATAACTTAAGGGTGAAGATTAGTAAGTGTGAATTTTTCAAAACAGAATTAATATATTTGGGTTTCATGGTGTCAAGCCAAGGTCTTAAAGTAGTCCATGATAAGGTGTCGGCTATACGTAATTTTCCCATACCTACTAATGTCAAGGGAATACAGCAATTTCTGGGTTTTAGTGGATATTACAGGCGTTTTATACGCAACTATTCAATAATAGCCGCTCCTTTAACTGATCTTACGAAGAAGGGCGTAGATTTCATATGGTCTGAGCAACATCAACAGGTGTTTAATACTTTGAAAGATGAACTGTGTAGTTCTCCTATCTTAAAATTTCCTGACTTCGGTAAGGAATTCTTCATCGCAACAGACGCCTCAGACTTAGGAGTAGGAGGGGTATTGCTTCAGCAATATGATAAACAATTTTTCCCGATAGCTTTCTATTCTCGAAAATTGAGAACTTCCGAAAGTAAGTATGCAGTAATAGATAAGGAAGGATTAGCTATTGTTAATTCGCTAGTGCATTTTAAGTTCATAATTTACGGTTATCCCGTTAAGGTTCTTACTGACCATAAACCACTAACAGAGTTCTTTAAAGGCTTCAATCACAGCCCTAAACGAACTCGGTGGCATTTGATCATTCAAGATTTTGGCGCAAGAATCGGGTATTTACCTGGTAAAGCAAATATCATTGCGGATGCATTATCACGCAACCCCGTGTCATCTTGTACGGAGCCTTTAGCTGAATTAATAGATATATCAACATCCATGCCTATTGTAAAAACAATATCTGAACAAGAAGATTTAGGCTGGAGTGCTGAATTGTTACAGACTGAGCAAAGAAAAGATCAGAAAATAGAAACAATTATAAATGCTTTGAAAGGCAATCATAAAGAAAAGGAATATATAAAGTATAAGCAGCAGAATTATATAATCAAAGATAATATTCTGTGTAGGACTGTGACAAGGAAAACCCGCAATACACCACATGTAACTAACGACCAGGTAGTAGTACCAATCTCACTTATTTCCACTGTCCTGAATTGGTTGCATTCAAATCCATTACATGGACACCCTGGGTTCTCATTAATGTCACAGAAAGCCAAATCATTGTTTTATTGGCATACAATGCTTACAGATATAAAAAGACACATAGCTAATTGTCGCACATGTCAGGAAAACAAAGGGCATACGAAAACACCTGTCAGCCTAGGAGCTTATCCTGTGCCCAATCAACCCTTTGAAAGAATACATTTAGATTTGTTAACAGGATTTTACGAGTCAGACAGAGGAAATAAGCACCTCTTAGTAATTATAGATGCTTTAACTCGATATACAGAACTAATAGCGCTTAAAACTAAAACTGCAATTGAATGCGCTAGGAAGTTTTACGAGTGTTACATTTGTAAACATGGAATTCCACACATGATAATCTCAGACTCGGGTGGTGAATTTAATAATCACTTTCTTACCTCATTGTGTGAATTCCTCAACATAAAGAAAATTAATACCATGATATATCACCCAGAGTCGAATGGGCTAGTGGAAAGCGCAAATAGGAAGATATTAAATATATTGAGGGTAACACTAGGGGGATCAGACTCCAACTGGGATATTGCAATACCGGCGGCACTGAGTACTCTGAATCATTCATATCATATATCAATTAAAATGTCACCGCATGAAGCATTGTATGGTACCCCAGTTAGAACACCTTTCTATGTATTAACGCCTACAACTAATCTATCAAATCCTTTAAAAGAATGTATAAATGCAAGTATGAGTCGATATGATATCCTTCGAAAGAATTTAGAAGAATCACAAATCACAAATCATGATAAAATAGCGAAACCAACTAAAACATATACCGTGGGTGATAACATCTATATTCAAATCAATGTCAGAAAAGGGCTCAATTATAAACTAACACCTAAGTTTGAAGGCCCATTTAACATTTTGGAAACATTAACGGCCAATAGGTTTAGAGTTCGAAACGTATCCCAACCCACGGATGAGAGAATAGTACCATTGGCTCACATAAGAAATTAAAAAGAAAAGAGAGGAAAAGAAGTGAAGGAAAATTTTATTTTGTTTTATGTGATTAAAAGTTTTCTTTTTAATACAGGAGTAATTACATATATTCTTTCTCGTTACAGGTTTCCAAGATGAATTTTTTGTTGTTGGGAGTGATATTGTTCGCTCAGACATTTTTCTCGTATGGGATGAGCTCTAAGACTAAAAATATATATTTTAAATATGGCAATATAGTTGAAAGACAAGAAGACATTTTTATTACGTCAACCGACGTAATTGTCGAAGTGCATATGGAAGCAATTTTTCTTCAAGAGAATGATGTCATTAGCTTAAGAACCGCCATTTCAAGGTTTTCTGCATCATTGGATGAGTTGCATAGAAGACATTTTCATTTGACTACAAAGAGTTTGCTTGGATCAACATTAAAAGTTGCAGAGATGCTATATGATGACTTGAAAAATAAGACTGGCGAGACAGGATCTTTGGCTTATGACCTTTTGATGTGGACTGTAGGACACGAACATAAAGAAAGACGGAATCCGTTTATTTATTCTGCATTAAGCATCTTTGGGTCTATTGCAAGTTTAGGTTTAGGAATTTCCAATCGTCTTAAAATTAATAATCAAAATAAGAAAATTGAGTTCTTGACTCATAAAGATGAATTGATTATGTCAGAACTAAGGAATCAGTTAGCTTCAATCAATAAAATTATGGATTTATTAAATGAACATTCAGATAATATCGTTCAAATTATGGAAGTACAGGATTTGTTAGCAACATTAACGTATTATGATTCAAAGATAGATCACATACATAACAGAATTAGCAACTAAAGGTGTATTGTCGCCCCATTTGTTGCCTATAAGTTACTTAAAGTTAATTCTGAAGAACGGAAGGGATAAACTAGGCTATGTTCCTTTGTTAGACGAACATAGGTTAGAATTTTATTACAGCCTAATTACAGTAAACGTAGATAATAACAAGATTATGTTTACAATTCCCTTTGATTCTTCTGATGCCTGGCAATCTTACAGGATATCACCATTTCCGACTTTCATGACGAATCACTCAAATCCAGTAATATCCAGTTTGACAGGACACGTATTGATTTCCCCAGACAAGGAAACATATACGGTCATTAACGACTTAAATCAATTAACTCACTGTTCAGACGCAATGGATAGAAAAATATGTACAGCTGACTCATTTGAATTCCATAAAAACTTAATGGATTCATGTGAGTTAGGTATAGTGCTAGACGGTGCTCTCTCCCATACAAGTGAAAATTGTCTGGATAAGCTTTATCCCTTTGACAATAATGAGTTCAATTGCAGACTGAATAATGGCTCGTGGATACGATACGACAAGGACGGCTTCAATGTATCATGCCCTGACGGATCCACGTCCTTCACCCATATCTTCGTCGCAGCAGATGGTTGTGTCGGGACTTCCCCGAATTCCATGGTGACTGGTCTACGGACAATCATCAGAGAACGAGCCTACTTCGCGAACTTCACGTGGACCTCTACAATGCCAGCACTTCCTCTCCCGTACAACGGACATGTGGCAAAGCGGTTGATGAAACTTACCGAAAGGGACCACCTGTCACCGACTTATAAGGAAATTCTTCACCCCATACTACTAGCTGGTTTGAGTATCACGGTGGTGATATTTATCGCCGTGAACATCCTTGTTTGGCGTAGGTTACGGCACAGCAAGCAGCTAAAAAGGAACGATTCGCCTAGCCCCGACAATACGCCCTATTTGATTCAGTTCAAAGCTGTTTGAGTGGCCACCTCATTCGCTAAAGGAGTAATTTGTCTGGAAGAGTTTGTATGAAAAGCTGATTAGTACACTAGTAATATGTAATTAAAGAAATTTTCTACATTTGCATTGTTAAATATAAATTTAAAACAACATTAAAAAAAAAAAAAAAAAAAAAAAAGATATAAATCATTTTTCTCTCGGCATCTAATAAAAATATATAAGCCGGAATGTTAAAAAAGAGAAGAGAAAAAAAAAATATATATAACAGAATCTATGGGCATCTAATATAATATATCAGCCCTATATATAAATATATATATATATATATGTATGAAACCGTGGTACGTGTACGTACCAGGAATTCGTGTTTGTGCACTAATAATTGAGTATTATGTTTCTGACAAAGGTAACAATTATTCTTTATCAAGTTACCGAATCATATGTAAGTCAGAAGTTTTTTTTTTTTTGGTACCATATAATCATTTGCTAGCAATATACCATATATATGATCTTGGTTTTATCATGCATTTTTCTTTTTGCATTGGTAATATCTTTTTTGTATGCATTATTGTTATTGTTTTTTAATGTGCCTATTTGGACATTCGTCCTCGGTTGATTATGGCTAAAGTTAAACAAAGAATAATACGTATGTCCAGTCACACCTAATAACCATGTTTTGGCTTGTTGTTAAATTTTTGTAAAAAAATTGAGATAGCTGGCCGAACTAATGTAATAATTAGAATAGTTAATATTACATGTTTAAAACAAATGACGTAATATGTCATGTTGGTTGGAGGAGCTAACCCTGGGACTTGCTGTAGTCATTCAAATCGTAAACAGGACATACAATGCAAACCTCAGCAATTTGACATTCTTCTTAACGTCAACACATTGTCTCAAGCGTGTGAAAGTTTGTGACGTCACCGGATACAGGTGTCTTCCGAGTTTGTGACGTGACTAATATAAACTGAGCATACGATATCTGTGATATCGATAATTTAGTCAGTTCATATCTATACTTCACCAGAATTGGTCATCTGGACCAACCCAGCTTCCTCCAGTGATGGAGATGTTTAACTCTGTTGTTTTTATAGAATAAATACTTAAAAAACTATTAAGATGTATTCAGTTATCCATTTACATACATCTGAAACAAC
>NW_027168809.1:30000-32500 GCF_036898095.1 Palaemon carinicauda | reverse complement strand
TATATTGTTCTAATTGAAAAGAAATAAAGCTTCAAGACGCACCTTTAAGTGATTAAATGTCGCTCATGAATGGCAAAGGCAAGGGACAGTTATAAGGTCCTAGCTAGACAATGTCCTAGAAACTGACCATAGGACCTCTCACCTCAGCTAGGATCAGGGAAAATCAGATAATGACTAATGATGACTCAGAAGGTAGACCTTTAAGTTCTCCCAAATTCTCCATCCTTGGTGCAGTGGCCACTTTCCTCTTAGTAAGGGTAGAAGAGACTCTTTAGCTATGGTAAGCATTGTTCTCCTGTCTTGGGTAGTGCCAGAGCCTCTGTATAGTTAAAACTGATGCAAAAATCTCAGGGGATTTCGTTTGAATTTAGCTAATTGGTAACTACAACGAGTATATCAAAATTTTATTTTGGCCTACACTGAAAGCTCTATCAAGAAAAATTAAGCTGAAATATAATGCACAAATATCCTGTCTATGATATTGATAACAGTCCTAAGAAAAAATAATGTAATAGTAATTATTTTAGTGAGGTTGCACAGAACTATGCAAGTATCAATAAAATATAAAGGGAAAATTTTCGTAACCTTGAACAGAATCAATCGTGAATGCCCCTAAATTCAATGAAAAAGTTCGATAGTGGTCTGGTGAAGATTGCAATGCCTGTAGCATGACACAGACTCTTGTCGTTGGACAGCCCGTAAGAGGATATCACTTCTGAAAAGATGTCTACAAAGAAGGCAAAACTGCAACATTAGAGAGTAAGGATTGATTTTGCAAGGGGTATCTGGAACACGAAAAGTTGGAGGATTATTGACTTTAGGAGGGATTTGACAAAGACATGAAAGGGAGGGAAGTAACCCAAAAGAGGAGACGCCTTTTTAGGTCCACAAAATGAAAAATTTTAGTTAGAGAAAAAGTGATGATAGTAGCAAACCCCCAGTAAGTAGGAGAGACTGAAAGAGGAGAGAAGTTTTTTTTTTCTGCAGTCAGAGAGAAAGGGAGAAGGTTTGAGCAAAAAAGCTTATCCCTGCTCGGTGGTTTGGAGCTGGAACTGTTGCAATAATTGCATGAAGGTGGGAGTTTTGGTTAAGGATAGGACTCGGGTGAGGATTTTAAAGGCAATGGGGATAAGGTCCTCCAAGGACATAGACTCATCTTGTTGAGCCAGGGATTGAGGTGGGTTGGAGGAGGCGGGTTTAGGAGTTGGTGCTTGTTGCGGCTGGGCGGCAGTTGCAGGAACAGTTGCAGTGGGCGGCTGTAGCTGTCTCCTCTGGCGAGGAGGTCACTGGTCTTTGAGTGGCTGGATTGAAGCTGGTTGCTGCTGTCTAGGAGAGGAAGTATTCTTCATAGCTGCTATCCTCTTCAGTTGCTCTGGGCAGCGCATATTACAAGTATGGTGAGGCCTGGAGAAGTTGGGGCACTTGGATGTAGTTTGTCTTCCTTCTTTGTGGGCTTTTATGCACACTTCTATGCACTGGCGCTGGCTGCAGACACCGCAGGCGATGGGGCCTCTACACTCCTTGTGATGGCCGAAACTTTGACATCTATAGCAGCGAAGGGGTTCTGTTGTGTAGTCCTCAATGGAGAAAGTCCCCCAGACTCCTACATCCAGCTTGGAGGGAACTGGACCGATGAAGGTGGCGATGATTCGTCGAACAGGAACATCGTCTTTCCTCATGCAGCGAACAGCAAAGTCAATGTTGCTGCATGAAGTTGCGATGGAGATTGGCATCGTAACAGGATACTTGGTTATCCCTGCTTTCTTCCGGACGAAAGCAGGGTCCAGCAGTATTAGGAATGGAAATATTTATAGGCCTAACAAATGAGTATTGGAGTTAAGGGTGAAAAGTCTTTTATCTTTAAAGCATATCTCAGTGACACAATGTTCAGACTAAATTTCCGACCAATGAAAGATCGACATGATATTGTTCTTGTACATAATGTTTCAAGCATAGACTATAGATTGGCTTAGCTACTCAAGTAACTGTCTTCTTCTTTCAACCTCATCATTCCCATTGTACTGAAGGGTCAGCCACTCGAGTCAGCTCCCTCCATCTATTTATCTTCTTTTCATTTTATGTAGATTACATCAACACCAAATCTTTAATCAATGATTTTAAAAATAAACTATTTTATTCCAAATCAAATTTGAATAAAAAAAATATTGTTATTCAGTCTTGGCCTTTAAAAGTTAATGGAGAGATTAATATTGTGTTGACTCGAAAATTAGGCAAAGGAAAAATGAGCTTTAACCAGAGAGGGATCCAATGTAGTACTATCTTACCATCACAGTACACTCAAGCACATAATAATAATAATAATAATAATAATAATAATAATAATAATAATATTTAGGTTGGTAATGTTTGGTCAGAAATGTGTTAACTAATCTATAAAATATTTTCGTTGGAAAACAGTTATCCTTGAAATGCTGCTTCAAAAAGACTATTTCATTATGAAAGGATGTCCAGTCAGACGAAAGGTGAAATGCCCTGCAGA
>NW_027168809.1:22500-25000 GCF_036898095.1 Palaemon carinicauda | reverse complement strand
TTGATGGCAAGTTGTTTAAAACACTTGATAGTATGGCTATGGGTAGCCCTCTTGGGCCCACCTTCGCCAATATTTTTATGTGTCATCTTGAGGAGCAGTTTTTAGACCAATGTCCTTTGCTATTTAGACCTATATTTTATAAACGCTACGTAGATGATACGTTAGCTACTTTCAAGCAAAAGGAACATGCTGCTAGATTTTTAGATTTCATCAATAACGTTCATCCAAACATCAAGTTCACTATTGAGGAAGAAGAAAATAACAAGTTACCATATCTTGATATTAACATCTCAAGAGGGCAGACACGTCTAGAAACAAGCGTATTTAGAAAAAAGACGTTCACTGGTTTAGGCACCAATTTTTTTAGCTTTTGCTTTTATAATTTTAAGTTAAATGCCGTAATAACCCAGATCTGCAGGGCATTTCACCTTTCGTCTGACTGGACATCCTTTCATAATGAAATAGTCTTTTTGAAGCAGCATTTCAAGGATAACTGTTTTCCAACGAAAATATTTTATAGATTAGTTAACACATTTCTGACCAAACATTACCAACCTAAATATTATTATTATTATTATTATTATTATTATTATTATTATTATTATGTGCTTGAGTGTACTGTGATGGTAAGATAGTACTACATTGGATCCCTCTCTGGTTAAAGCTCATTTTTCCTTTGCCTAATTTTCGAGTCAACACAATATTAATCTCTCCATTAACTTTTAAAGGCCAAGACTGAATAACAATATTTTTTTTATTCAAATTTGATTTGGAATAAAATAGTTTATTTTTAAAATCATTGATTAAAGATTTGGTGTTGATGTAATCTACATAAAATGAAAAGAAGATAAATAGATGGAGGGAGCTGACTCGAGTGGCTGACCCTTCAGTACAATGGGAATGATGAGGTTGAAAGAAGAAGACAGTTACTTGAGTAGCTAAGCCAATCTATAGTCTATGCTTGAAACATTATGTACAAGAACAATATCATGTCGATCTTTCATTGGTCGGAAATTTAGTCTGAACATTGTGTCACTGAGATATGCTTTAAAGATAAAAGACTTTTCACCCTTAACTCCAATACTCATTTGTTAGGCCTATAAATATTTCCATTCCTAATACTGCTGGACCCTGCTTTCGTCCGGAAGAAAGCAGGGATAACCAAGTATCCTGTTACGATGCCAATCTCCATCGCAACTTCATGCAGCAACATTGACTTTGCTGTTCGCTGCATGAGGAAAGACGATGTTCCTGTTCGACGAATCATCGCCACCTTCATCGGTCCAGTTCCCTCCAAGCTGGATGTAGGAGTCTGGGGGACTTTCTCCATTGAGGACTACACAACAGAACCCCTTCGCTGCTATAGATGTCAAAGTTTCGGCCATCACAAGGAGTGTAGAGGCCCCATCGCCTGCGGTGTCTGCAGCCAGCGCCAGTGCATAGAAGTGTGCATAAAAGCCCACAAAGAAGGAAGACAAACTACATCCAAGTGCCCCAACTTCTCCAGGCCTCACCATACTTGTAATATGCGCTGCCCAGAGCAACTGAAGAGGATAGCAGCTATGAAGAATACTTCCTCTCCTAGACAGCAGCAACCAGCTTCAATCCAGCCACTCAAAGACCAGTGACCTCCTCGCCAGAGGAGACAGCTACAGCCGCCCACTGCAACTGTTCCTGCAACTGCCGCCCAGCCGCAACAAGCACCAACTCCTAAACCCGCCTCCTCCAACCCACCTCAATCCCTGGCTCAACAAGATGAGTCTATGTCCTTGGAGGACCTTATCCCCATTGCCTTTAAAATCCTCACCCGAGTCCTATCCTTAACCAAAACTCCCACCTTCATGCAATTATTGCAACAGTTCCAGCTCCAAACCACCGAGCAGGGATAAGCTTTTTTGCTCAAACCTTCTCCCTTTCTCTCTGACTGCAGAAAAAAAAAACTTCTCTGCCTCTTTCAGTCTCTCCTACTTACTGGGGGTTTGCTACTATCATCACTTTTTCTCTAACTAAAATTTTTCATTTTGTGGACCTAAAAAGGCGTCTCCTCTTTTGGGTTACTTCCCTCCCTTTCATGTCTTTGTCAAATCCCTCCTAAAGTCAATAATCCTCCAACTTTTCGTGTTCCAGATACCCCTTGCAAAATCAATCCTTACTCTCTAATGTTGCAGTTTTGCCTTCTTTGTAGACATCTTTTCAGAAGTGATATCCTCTTACGGGCTGTCCAACGACAAGAGTCTGTGTCATGCTACAGGCATTGCAATCTTCACCAGACCACTATCGAACTTTTTCATTGAATTTAGGGGCATTCACGATTGATTCTGTTCAAGGTTACGAAAATTTTCCCTTTATATTTTATTGATACTTGCATAGTTCTGTGCAACCTCACTAAAATAATTACTATTACATTATTTTTTCTTAGGACTGTTATCAATATCATAGACAGGATATTTGTGCATTATATTTCAGCTTAATTTTTCTTGATAGAGCTTTCAGTGTAGGC
>NW_027168809.1:0-17500 GCF_036898095.1 Palaemon carinicauda | reverse complement strand
TGATTTATAAAAGCTCAAGAGTTTGAAAAGACGGTGTGACGAACCAAGTGTAGGTTGTGACTCAAAAGCCAGATGAAAGAAACTGAGTTACTTTATTACAGAACATCGAGTTTATATACACACCAGGTCCTGACAAGGTCACAATATATAACAGGCTATTTCTTGTCCAACCAGCAACCGGTTCTGCTAACAGTTAACGAAAGAAAAGCAGGCAGGTTAATGCAAGTTGCGGTCAGTGCGAGGGTAGAGCGAAGATACAAAGGATAATATATACAAGAGAGAGAAATGTTGTTACTATGTACGATCTTGTCACACACGATTGGTACATGGCCGCCCCCCTAAAAAGGACATATTGTACACGTTAAATAGGGGGCCCCTGATCTAGAGATGCGAACTGTAGGCGGGTCATCTGCCAGGATATACGCAGGTTTTAGGCGATCAATGGAAACCAAGTCTTCATTGCCACAAATGTTTAGTAGGAATGCTTTCAGATTGCGTCGGATCACATGGAAAGGACCAGTGTATGGGGGCATTAGTGGTGGCTTGCTGGTGTCGTTGCGTAGCAAGACGTGCGTTGCAGAGTGCTAGTCTGTCGGTATGTGATGCTTCGCTGGGGGCTTGTAAGTCTGTTTGGCGGCTGCCAATCGATCCGGTGCTAGACGTCTGAGTTTTGCAAAGACTGGGGGCCCTGTCGTCTCTATATGGTGATAGATACTGTGTTTGGCAGGAGCCGCGGGCATTTGGCGAAGTTCTGGATGGGAAACTTCCGGGTTTGACGTGAGGAGGTGGTCGTAGGCATCTGTGGGTGCGCTGATGTGAAGAGCGAAGTTGGAGGGGCGGGGTTGAAGAGGTGTCGACAAGTACGAGTCTACGTTGACAAATCGTCGGTGGGCGACATCGACCAGATGGGGGGAAATAAGCGAGGAAATCCGCACCGAGGATTAGCAATGTGACGTCAGCAACGAGAAACTTCCAATTAAATTTGCCGTTTCCAAACAATAATGTGAGGTTCTCGTAACCGTAGGTGGGTATCGCAGATCCGTTGGCAGCTACCAGGCAGACGTCGGCACACTTAGACAGAATACGTTGTGTCCTGAAGAGTTCCCTTGGCAAAAAGAGAATGACAAGTACCTGTGTCTACCATAAATCGCACACCCGTTCCTACATCAGGTAAAAAGAAAAGATTAGAAACACGGGAGGCCGCAGCCACGAGCGATGGCCTAGTTACACATTTTTTTGGGCCACTGACAATCCTTGGCACATTTCTTCGCGGTTGCCACGAATCTGAAGTGATAGTAGCAAAACTGCGGTGGATGGGAGGTAGTAAGTGGCTGTAGAAGTCGTTGGTTGGGGCGCGACCAAGTGGTGGGTGATGGATGCAAGTTGCTGTCAGTGCGAAGGGAGAAGGAAGATACAAAGGATAATATATATAAAAAAATCGAAATGTCGTTACTATGTACGATCGTGTGACACACGGTCGATATAACGGTGAAATGTTACCACCATCTCCTCTCTCTCTCTCTCTCTCTCTCTCCTCTCTCTCTCTCTCAACTTGTAGGAAGGAATATCAGGGAATTTTTTCCAACTAATTTATGTTTCGTATTCAGAATTTTTTTTTTTTTTCTATTTTGCTCATTTCTATATCTATTATTGCAATTGATTAAAAAAACATATACTTACAAAGTGAAATATATAGGCATATATTTATACAGTGTATATATATATATATATATATATATCTATATATATATATATATATATATGTATATACATATATATATATATGTATATGTATATATATATATATATATATATATTTATATATATATATATATATATATATATATTGGCGTGCTACTGTTATAAGCACACATTGAGTATGTGTTGTTTCAGATGTATGTAAATGGATAACTGAATACATCTTAATAGTTTTTTAAGTATTTATTCTATAAAAACAACAGAGTTAAACATCTCCATCACTGGAGGAAGCTGGGTTGGTCCAGATGACCAATTCTGGTGAAGTATAGATATGAACTGACTAAATTATCGATATCACAGATATCGTATGCTCAGTTTATATTAGTCACGTCACAAACTCGGAAGACACCTGTATCCGGTGACGTCACAAACTTTCACACGCTTGAGACAATGTGTTGACGTTAAGAAGAATGTCAAATTGCTGAGGTTTGCATTGTATGTCCTGTTTACGATTTGAATGACTACAGCAAGTCCCAGGGTTAGCTCCTCCAACCAACATGACATATTACGTCATTTGTTTTAAACATGTAATATTAACTATTCTAATTATTACATTAGTTCGGCCAGCTATCTCAATTTTTTTACAAAAATTTAACAACAAGCCAAAACATGGTTATTAGGTGTGACTGGACATACGTATTATTCTTTGTTTAACTTTAGCCATAATCAACCGAGGACGAATGTCCAAATAGGCACATTAAAAAACAATAACAATAATGCATACAAAAAAGATATTACCAATGCAAAAAGAAAAATGCATGATAAAACCAAGATCATATATATGGTATATTGCTAGCAAATGATTATATGGTACCAAAAAAAAAAAAAACTTCTGACTTACATATGATTCGGTAACTTGATAAAGAATAATTGTTACCTTTGTCAGAAACATAATACTCAATTATTAGTGCACAAACACGAATTCCTGGTACGTACACGTACCACGGTTTCATACATATATATATATATATATTTATATATAGGGCTGATATATTATATTAGATGCCCATAGATTCTGTTATATATATTTTTTTTTTCTCTTCTCTTTTTTAACATTCCGGCTTATATATTTTTATTAGATGCCGAGAGAAAAATGATTTATATCTTTTTTTTTTTTTTTTTTTTTTTAATGTTGTTTTAAATTTATATTTAACAATGCAAATGTAGAAAATTTCTTTAATTACATATTACTAGTGTACTAATCAGCTTTTCATACAAACTCTTCCAGACAAATTACTCCTTTAGCGAATGAGGTGGCCACTCAAACAGCTTTGAACTGAATCAAATAGGGCGTATTGTCGGGGCTAGGCGAATCGTTCCTTTTTAGCTGCTTGCTGTGCCGTAACCTACGCCAAACAAGGATGTTCACGGCGATAAATATCACCACCGTGATACTCAAACCAGCTAGTAGTATGGGGTGAAGAATTTCCTTATAAGTCGGTGACAGGTGGTCCCTTTCGGTAAGTTTCATCAACCGCTTTGCCACATGTCCGTTGTACGGGAGAGGAAGTGCTGGCATTGTAGAGGTCCACGTGAAGTTCGCGAAGTAGGCTCGTTCTCTGATGATTGTCCGTAGACCAGTCACCATGGAATTCGGGGAAGTCCCGACACAACCATCTGCTGCGACGAAGATATGGGTGAAGGACGTGGATCCGTCAGGGCATGATACATTGAAGCCGTCCTTGTCGTATCGTATCCACGAGCCATTATTCAGTCTGCAATTGAACTCATTATTGTCAAAGGGATAAAGCTTATCCAGACAATTTTCACTTGTATGGGAGAGAGCACCGTCTAGCACTATACCTAACTCACATGAATCCATTAAGTTTTTATGGAATTCAAATGAGTCAGCTGTACATATTTTTCTATCCATTGCGTCTGAACAGTGAGTTAATTGATTTAAGTCGTTAATGACCGTATATGTTTCCTTGTCTGGGGAAATCAATACGTGTCCTGTCAAACTGGATATTACTGGATTTGAGTGATTCGTCATGAAAGTCGGAAATGGTGATATCCTGTAAGATTGCCAGGCATCAGAAGAATCAAAGGGAATTGTAAACATAATCTTGTTATTATCTACGTTTACTGTAATTAGGCTGTAATAAAATTCTAACCTATGTTCGTCTAACAAAGGAACATAGCCTAGTTTATCCCTTCCGTTCTTCAGAATTAACTTTAAGTAACTTATAGGCAACAAATGGGGCGACAATACACCTTTAGTTGCTAATTCTGTTATGTATGTGATCTATCTTTGAATCATAATACGTTAATGTTGCTAACAAATCCTGTACTTCCATAATTTGAACGATATTATCTGAATGTTCATTTAATAAATCCATAATTTTATTGATTGAAGCTAACTGATTCCTTAGTTCTGACATAATCAATTCATCTTTATGAGTCAAGAACTCAATTTTCTTATTTTGATTATTAATTTTAAGACGATTGGAAATTCCTAAACCTAAACTTGCAATAGACCCAAAGATGCTTAATGCAGAATAAATAAACGGATTCCGTCTTTCTTTATGTTCGTGTCCTACAGTCCACATCAAAAGGTCATAAGCCAAAGATCCTGTCTCGCCAGTCTTATTTTTCAAGTCATCATATAGCATCTCTGCAACTTTTAATGTTGATCCAAGCAAACTCTTTGTAGTCAAATGAAAATGTCTTCTATGCAACTCATCCAATGATGCAGAAAACCTTGAAATGGCGGTTCTTAAGCTAATGACATCATTCTCTTGAAGAAAAATTGCTTCCATATGCACTTCGACAATTACGTCGGTTGACGTAATAAAAATGTCTTCTTGTCTTTCAACTATATTGCCATATTTAAAATATATATTTTTAGTCTTAGAGCTCATCCCATACGAGAAAAATGTCTGAGCGAACAATATCACTCCCAACAACAAAAAATTCATCTTGGAAACCTGTAACGAGAAAGAATATATGTAATTACTCCTGTATTAAAAAGAAAACTTTTAATCACATAAAACAAAATAAAATTTTCCTTCACTTCTTTTCCTCTCTTTTCTTTTTAATTTCTTATGTGAGCCAATGGTACTATTCTCTCATCCGTGGGTTGGGATACGTTTCGAACTCTAAACCTATTGGCCGTTAATGTTTCCAAAATGTTAAATGGGCCTTCAAACTTAGGTGTTAGTTTATAATTGAGCCCTTTTCTGACATTGATTTGAATATAGATGTTATCACCCACGGTATATGTTTTAGTTGGTTTCGCTATTTTATCATGATTTGTGATTTGTGATTCTTCTAAATTCTTTCGAAGGATATCATATCGACTCATACTTGCATTTATACATTCTTTTAAAGGATTTGATAGATTAGTTGTAGGCGTTAATACATAGAAAGGTGTTCTAACTGGGGTACCATACAATGCTTCATGCGGTGACATTTTAATTGATATATGATATGAATGATTCAGAGTACTCAGTGCCGCCGGTATTGCAATATCCCAGTTGGAGTCTGATCCCCCTAGTGTTACCCTCAATATATTTAATATCTTCCTATTTGCGCTTTCCACTAGCCCATTCGACTCTGGGTGATATATCATGGTATTAATTTTCTTTATGTTGAGGAATTCACACAATGAGGTAAGAAAGTGATTATTAAATTCACCACCCGAGTCTGAGATTATCATGTGTGGAATTCCATGTTTACAAATGTAACACTCGTAAAACTTCCTAGCGCATTCAATTGCAGTTTTAGTTTTAAGCGCTATTAGTTCTGTATATCGAGTTAAAGCATCTATAATTACTAAGAGGTGCTTATTTCCTCTGTCTGACTCGTAAAATCCTGTTAACAAATCTAAATGTATTCTTTCAAAGGGTTGATTGGGCACAGGATAAGCTCCTAGGCTGACAGGTGTTTTCGTATGCCCTTTGTTTTCCTGACATGTGCGACAATTAGCTATGTGTCTTTTTATATCTGTAAGCATTGTATGCCAATAAAACAATGATTTGGCTTTCTGTGACATTAATGAGAACCCAGGGTGTCCATGTAATGGATTTGAATGCAACCAATTCAGGACAGTGGAAATAAGTGAGATTGGTACTACTACCTGGTCGTTAGTTACATGTGGTGTATTGCGGGTTTTCCTTGTCACAGTCCTACACAGAATATTATCTTTGATTATATAATTCTGCTGCTTATACTTTATATATTCCTTTTCTTTATGATTGCCTTTCAAAGCATTTATAATTGTTTCTATTTTCTGATCTTTTCTTTGCTCAGTCTGTAACAATTCAGCACTCCAGCCTAAATCTTCTTGTTCAGATATTGTTTTTACAATAGGCATGGATGTTGATATATCTATTAATTCAGCTAAAGGCTCCGTACAAGATGACACGGGGTTGCGTGATAATGCATCCGCAATGATATTTGCTTTACCAGGTAAATACCCGATTCTTGCGCCAAAATCTTGAATGATCAAATGCCACCGAGTTCGTTTAGGGCTGTGATTGAAGCCTTTAAAGAACTCTGTTAGTGGTTTATGGTCAGTAAGAACCTTAACGGGATAACCGTAAATTATGAACTTAAAATGCACTAGCGAATTAACAATAGCTAATCCTTCCTTATCTATTACTGCATACTTACTTTCGGAAGTTCTCAATTTTCGAGAATAGAAAGCTATCGGGAAAAATTGTTTATCATATTGCTGAAGCAATACCCCTCCTACTCCTAAGTCTGAGGCGTCTGTTGCGATGAAGAATTCCTTACCGAAGTCAGGAAATTTTAAGATAGGAGAACTACACAGTTCATCTTTCAAAGTATTAAACACCTGTTGATGTTGCTCAGACCATATGAAATCTACGCCCTTCTTCGTAAGATCAGTTAAAGGAGCGGCTATTATTGAATAGTTGCGTATAAAACGCCTGTAATATCCACTAAAACCCAGAAATTGCTGTATTCCCTTGACATTAGTAGGTATGGGAAAATTACGTATAGCCGACACCTTATCATGGACTACTTTAAGACCTTGGCTTGACACCATGAAACCCAAATATATTAATTCTGTTTTGAAAAATTCACACTTACTAATCTTCACCCTTAAGTTATGTTGTCTTAATCTCTGTAGTACTAGTTCTAACTTACGTAGATGTTCTTCTAAGGTGTTGGAAAAGATTACAAGATCATCCATATAGGCATGTAATATATCCCCTAACAAGTCTCCAAACACTATGTTAATCATTCTTGTAAATGTTATAGGAGCACAACGTAAACCAAAAGGCATCCGTAAAAATTCATGTCCCCTGGCTGTGCTGAAGGCTGTGTATGGGATACTATCTTCTTCTAATGATATCTGGTGAAAGCCTTTAAGTAAGTCCAAACTGGTAAAATATTTATTCTGACCTAACAAAGACAAAATATCGTCAGTACATGGCACTAGGAATCGATCAGGGATCGTTTCCTCGTTTAGACGACGAAAGTCGACGCAGATACGCCATGTTCGATCTTTTTTCGGTACAACTATTAACGGAAAATTGTAAGGGCTGTTTGATTTTCTAATGACTCCTTCCTCTAACATTTTACCTACTTCATCATTTATTTCATTCTGGAATTTCATAGGGAGTCTGTACGAGGGTACATATATAATTTTCTGCTTGTCCTTTAACCTTATTTGATGCTCGATCACATCTGTTTTTCCTAAGGATCCATCCGTAGTGGAAAAGACATCTTGATATTTAGTTAAAAGTTCAAAAATATTCTGCTGAATTTCTTCGTCTTGAATGTCCATACTGATTTTATTTTTAATAGATCGCAAAAGGGATTCATCCGCAACTGATTGAGAGTGATTGATTTCAGCAACGGTAAGAATACGATGTTTATAAACTTCTACATCCAAGATATGTTGATTTTTGTGAATTACTAAAGTGTTATTTAAATGATTACAGACTTCGATATTACATTGCTGATGTGAGCCTACTGCATAAATAGCTTGTGTGACAGACAATCCGTTAGTTTTCAAAGTATCGGAAAGGATTAATATTTCAGATCCCGGTAGTGTTTTCTTTATTTGCACTATTAAATTCGAAGGTATGTTTGGTTCGATAGATTGCGTGCAAGATGATATTACGGGTGAACGAGAATTCTGCTGGGTCGCGTATATTATTTCTTTATTAGTGAGACAAGTTATTGGTTCTTCAACGTACGTTACGGTTACATTTGTCGTCTCCTTTTTATCCAAAACTGATTTTAAGGTATTAGAAGACTTATAGAATTTCCCTTTGATATACACGCCGTGCTTAGCAGGAGCTAAGATAATGTTTTGATTTCCCATAGATGGGTATCCTATAATTACAGCTGGATACATATTAATGTTTTTTACAACAACAAATGTATCGGCAAACGTGCGATTACCGACTCTGAACTGAATATGAGTTATGCCTATGACGTTTAATTCATTATTTCCTATACCTGAAAGTCTAATTCCTGATTTTTCAATCGGAAAGTTCGAAAACAACAAATGATGTGTCTTCAAATCGATAATATTACGTGGACTACCAGAGTCAAAAAATAACGTAAAGGATTTGTGTTCTAAATTTACAGCATATAAGGTTGGCCGTAACTCATTTTGGCTTATTATTGTATGAATTCGTTGCAAATCTACGGAAGCATGCACTGTTTTACTTAATTCGGCCGTGTGTTTCATAGGAAAATCTATTGTCTCACAATTATCTGATAAAACATTAAATTGATTATTCAATATTATTGATGTTGACATGAATGACCTTGACCCAACATCACTCTCTTCCCCTCTAGAGTTAACTATGTGGTATTTGCTTTGCTCTGCACATTCTGAAAATTAGTCTGACCTTGCGAGGTCTGGTTTGACGGCCCAGGCTCAGCGATATTTGAAGAAGTGTTTGTTTGTTTCGGACTCTGAACTGCATTGACATTTGGTTGTTTCTTCTTATTGTTAAAATGAGGATTTTTCTTTTTATTTCCATATGGAACTGACTGTGGAATTGACTGTGTATTTCTAGGGTATTGTTGTGTCTTACGCGAGTAACATTGACTATAAGAATGCGTTGCAGTGTTGTGAATTGAGCAAAATTTCGTTCTGCAGTCTGCGCTTATGTGACCTTGACGTTTGCAGTTGTAACACGTCACTCCCGCTACTGGACTGTTAACTACGTTCACTGTTTGTGGTTTTGTTTCATTCTTTGCAAAAACTTGAGTTAACACGGGATCGAGATCTGGACACTTGGACATGTGTTTCTTTATCTGTTTATAGACATCCAATTCCGTACTTGCAGGCGTTAACTTCTTATCAAAACACCGCACTAAAGCTTCAGGCAACATAAATGTCATGCAAGTTAAATACATTAATCGTAAAAAATCTTTCACGGAGATGTTATCGTTAGTAACCCAAGTGGAACTACCTAAAATGTACTGATATTCGTTAAGCCTATCAGCTATGAGAGCTGCTCTCTCAATAACATTAAGCCGATTCATAGTGGCTTGATTAAGTGTATTTCGTAACGTTAATACTACATCCAAGGCTTCCTCACCCCCATAGATCGCGCGTAACCTAACTTTGAAATCATCCCAAGTAACTGCTTCTTGAAATGAAACACCTCTTAAATACGCACTCGCATCCCCCTTAGAAAAATCTATAAAACTTTTAGCTTCTTGTAATTGTACAAAAGGGTCTACGATTTGTTTGGCATTTAAATGGGCATCAACGGATGAAATCCATGACTCCACATTTTGTGGCAAGAACCCGTTGACCCGACCTTGAAAAGGAAGGATTGCTGACCTGGCATTTACAAGCGTCACAATTGGAGGAGGATTATGTTATGTATTATTGTAATGTACTATATTTCAAGTGTTTCAGGTTTTGCACAACATTGCATCATATTGCATGAATAAACGGATTTTGAGCGAAGCGAAAAATCTATTTTTGGGTGAGATAGCCATGGCGTCCTGATGGAAGGTTCCTTTTTGGTAGCTTCCTTGGGTATAAAACTACTAAGATATTCCCAGAGAATTTAACCACAGGTTATCACAGAATTCTAACTTCTGGAGCGAGTATCCCAAAGGTTTCCCTTTAAGACATCGTATATCAACAGGGGACGCATGTCTAAACGCGCCACATAGCTATCTTCACCCCGAACAGAGTTAATGCTTCGGTGTGTAAGGGTTGAGAATAGCTGGGAGCCGCTCCACAGCCAATCTCACTCGTGGCTACTACTGATACTCGAGACGTAAACAAACGGGCGCCATTGCTCAAATGACGTCACGCCCGTCTTCATCCTGAAGCCAGTTGCTTGCCCAACACCATGATACAGTAGAACAGGGTGGGATCTAAAACTGGACGAAGTAGCAGGGAGGGTCCATCAGGACGCCATGGCTATCTCACCCAAAAATAGATTTTTCGCTTCGCTCAAAATCCGTTTTTTGGGCTCAAGCCATGGCGTCCTGTTGGAAGAATACCAGAGAATCAATGTATCGTGGTAGATTTTCCCCTAATAGTAAGTGCCAAGGCATTGACAAAACAGCATAGCAATCTTTAATAAGGGACCATAGGGAAGAAGCATCCTGCCCCCCTTGGCAGTGAAGTTCCCATGGGCCATGCCGACGTCAAAGTGGTATTGAAGGGCTATTCATCCTGATAGAAGAACTTGAAGAACTTGGAGATGAAGCCGAATGTTTGGTATTTGTATAGAAACATTCTGAAAATTAGACCAGTGGTGGTTGGGCACTGTGTATTGAGAGTGATGGTTCATCTCCCGGGTAATAAAAGTAAGTATTCGTGTTGGAACCTTACATAATCAGAGTGAATATAAATTAAGAGTTAGCATCTTAATTTCTTCATAACCATAAGGAAAAGGGGGAATAATAAAACTATGACAGGCATGTATTTCATAGTAAGTAGGAGCTGATTGAGACGCACAGGTAATAAAATAGAAATTTTATTTCACAAATGCAGAAATTAAATAATTTACAGCAATAAGTAAAGTTCATTTACAGTAATTAGAATGTACATAGTAATAAAGACTTGCTCTTGAATCTGAAAAGGAATTTCAAGTTTATTAGTAGGCACTCGTTCTCGAGGAACGCAAGTCTTTGATTAAAAAACACGTCATGCTCAGGGCATGCGGCACTTGTGTGACAACTATGACATTTCACCTGGGATAAGAACAGTTATAAAAGCACTAAGTGTTTTCGACATCACTATGAATCGCTCGAGGGTCAACATAGGCACCCGAAGAGTTAGAGTCCCAAGTAACTCACTGTTCTACGCAGAGTTAGGTGCAGGTTTCATAACACTACCTGCGGCTACCACAAAATGTTTGACTTCGTGCACTTGTTTCGCATAATGTTTAAAGAAAACTCGCGAGGACTTCCAGCCCGTGAAGTTTTTAAGGCTTTCAAAGTCCATACTCTGAAAGAAATTCAGAGATGATGCCACTTTTCTAGGATCATGACCAGCGGGTGTACTGTTAGGATCCGCTCTGCGAATGAAGTAGGTGATTTTCGCTCTTAATTGTTTCAGTGACAGGTCGCTGCCCGATGTTTCTCCTTTGAAGAGTTGGCCTCCACCAAAGTTTGAAGTTCTGCGAAGATAGACCTTGAGGCTCTCTACTGGACATAGAGAGGCATCCTCCTTCAGGGGGCATATTCTCCAAGGGCCCATCTTTTGGTGGGTAATTCATTTTTGGCGAGAAACGTCGGATCAGGGGAGAGGGTAACTTCACCTGTATCGGTAAACAGGATGTGTCCATCCTCTCTTGATAAAGCCACTATTTCGCTGACTCGAGCTCCTGAAGCGAGAGCAAAGAGAAATATAACTTTCTGAGTCAGATCCTTGAGAGGGCAGGAATCATTGTCCAAGTTGGAGGCGAAATGGAGCACCTTGTCTAGTGACCAGGAGATCGGTTTCGGTGGGGGTGCTGGGCGTAGGCGAGCACATGCTTTCGGCAGTTTTGTTGAAGATGTCGCTGGACAGATCAATTTGGAAAGCATATAGAATTGGTCTGGTCAAGGCCGATTTGCAGGTTGATATCGTATTGGCTGCTAATCCCTGTCCATGAAGGTGAATAAAGAAGGACATGCAGAAATCAATCGTGATTTCTTTAGGATTTTTTGTCTTGACGAAGGAGACCCATTTCCTCCAGGATGATTCATATTGCCGTCTTGTGGATTCGGTCTTGTATTCCTCTAGGAAGTCCAGACTTTTCTTCGAGATCCCAAACCTCTTCTTTGCGGCTAGGGAGAGAAAATCATGAGATGAAGGTCCTTGATTTTCGATGATGAAGCGAAGACAGTCGACTTCTGTACTTGTTGAGAGAGAACTGGGCCCGGGAGAGGGATCAGCTTGGGCTGCAGCTCCAGGACCAGGGGGTACCAGTTGCTCCGAGGCCACTTGGGAGCCACTAGGGCCGCTGTCCCTTTGAAGGTTCTCAGTTTGGAGAGGACTTTCAACAGAAGGTTGGTGGGGGGGAACAGGTAGATCTTGGACCATCTGTTCCAATCCAGTGACATGGCATCCACTTTTTCTGCTTTGGGGTCCTCGTACGGGGCCACATACCGAGGAAGTTGATTGTTGTCGCTCGTTGCAAAGAGATCTATCTGAAGTTCTGGGACTTGGTGAGAGATGAAGGAGAACGATCTTGCGTCTAGAGACCATTCCGACTCTATCGGGTTTGTCCGAGATAGAGCATCCGCTGTCACGTTGCGGAATCCTTGTAGGTGAACTGCAGACAAGTGCCACTTCTTCTTCTCTGCCAGACGGAAGATTGGGAGAAGCACCTGATTTATCTGGGGCGATCTTGAGCCTTGGCGATTGAGACAACGAACTACCACCGAGTTGTCTAGGGTTAGACGGATGTGGATCGAGGGCGGCGGGGATAACTTCTTTAGGGTTAGAAGGACCGCCATGGCCTCCAAGATGTTTATGTGGAACGTCTTGAACAGGGGAGACCAGGTGCCTTGAGCCTGTTTTTGGTGGGAGTGACCTCCCCAACCCTCCAGCGAAGCGTCCGTGTGGATGTTGAGTGATGGAGGAGGGTGTTGGAGAGGAATGGACCTTTTCAGGGCCTTTGCTTCTGACCACGGCTTTAGAAGAAGTCGCAGTCTGTTTGGAAGCCGTCTCTTGAGGTCTCTTCGAGCGATGGATGCCGAACGTTTCCAGACTCCCGCGGCATCCTTTAGCTGTGCGCGAAGCACTGGGTTTGTCACTGAGGCGAACTGCAGAGAGCCTAGAACTCGTTCCTGCTGGCGTCTTGAAATGCGTTTGGATTTCAGCAGTCGCTTGACAGACCCTGCTATTTCCTTCCTTTTCTTCTGGGGGATGGAAAGGCGGTGTGACTGAAGGTTCCAGTGGATTCCCAACCACTGGAACTTCTGAGCTGGAGAGAGGCGAGATTTCTTCTCGTTGATCTTGAATCCCAGGTGTTCTAGGTACTGGGTGACTTTGTTGCAAGATTTTACACAATCTTCGGGCGATGGAGCCCAGACTAGCCAGTCGTCGAGGTAGGCCATCACCTGGACGTTTCGGAGGCGGAGCTGTTGTACTATGGCGTCCGCCAGCTTTGTGAAGATCCGAGGGGCCACGTTGAGGCCGAAGGGCATGGCCCGGAAGGCGTAGCTTTTCCTTTGGAGTCGAAATCCTAGGAGGAAGCGTGATGGTTCATTGGAACGTGCCAGTAGGCATCCGCCAGGTCTATGGAGACCGTGTAGGAACCTCGAGGCAGAAGGGTCCTTATCTGTTGAAGAGTCAGCATCTTGAACTTGTCGTTCGCTATGAACTTGTTGAGAGGGGATAAGTCCAGAATGACTCTGAGTTTGTCGGAGTCTTTCTTGGGGACACAAAACAGTCTCACTTGGAACCTGGTGGACTTTACCTTCCTTATCACCTTCTTGTTCAAGAGATCTAGGACATATTCTTCCAGAAGGGGGGTTGATTGTTGGAAGAATTGCTGGAAGGTTGGGGGTGGTTGAGTCCAACTCCAGCCTAGACCCTTCTTGACGATGCTGTGTGCCCAGGGATCGAAGGTCCAACGATCCTGGAATTGGCGGAGTCTTCCTCCCACCGGAAGCACTTCATTGCTTCTGGTGTCCCGAGGGCTTGCTGCCTCGGCCGCTAGCTCCCTTTCCTCCTCTGCCTCTGGAGGGACGGCGAGAGGCGTCTTTGCTTGCATCCTTGTATGAGCCTCTACCTTTGGGACGAAAGGTAGTTGACTGTTGCTCGAAAGCAGGGGTGAAGACCGGTGACTGTGACAACACCGGTTGGGGGACCAATTGAAAGGTCTGTTGTGGTTGGGCAACCACTTGGGAGGTAGCGGGTCCCGGAAACTGACGTCTTTGTTGACGTTGCTGGGGTTTCTGTTTTTGGGATTTCCTCTTAGGTTGAGGTCCGTCGTCCTGAGAGGGTTTCCTTTTCTTGGACATGCCCCACTTGTGGAGAAGGTTCCTATTCTCCGTGGCGGCTCTGTCGGTGATTTCCTTCACGAGGTCAGAGGGAAAGAGGTGTTTACCCCAGATGTTGGAGGAAATCAACCTCCGGGGTTCGTGTTTCACGGTAGCACCTGCAAACACGAATTCACGACAGGCTCTTCGAGCCTTTATGAAGTGGTACAAGTCCTTCATCACGGTCATCAGGTGGGATTTGGAGAGTACCATGTAGTGGTCTGGTACTCTGGTGTCACAGGCCATGATTTCAAGTTGGACTTGATGAGATAAGGATGCTGCGAGCCTCTCCTTCGTATCTTGTTCCCGACGAAGGAGGTGATCGTTGAGCTTAGGGAGGTCTTCATTAAACTGACGTCCGGCGACGTCAGGATCTAGCTTTCCCACGACGAAAGTATGCTGGACATCCTTCCAGTTTCGAGCGTCAGGGGGAGTTACTATGGAGAAGGGTCTGCACTCCTCCAGTGCAGGGCAGGCTTTCCCTTCTTCCGCAGCTTTAAGGCACGCAGCTAAGGCCTTTTCCAGGAATGGAAGAATCGCACTTTCAGGTGCGACATAAGTAGGGTGCTTCTTGCTCAGGGCCGGAAGCTTAGAGCAGGTAAAGCCCCTACTCTTGAAAGTGTTGGCTAGCATAGCCTGGGCCTTTGCGAGATCGAACACTATCTCTTCCTTCGGTTCGGTCTCTTCCTTCGAGGCAGGTTCAGAGCGCAGACGGACGTAACAGTCCGGGTAGGCCTCAAAGTTTGGGAAGAACTCCACGTCTTCCAAGGGGACCGTGCCGATCTTATCGCTGACAAAGATCCTGCCGGTCGCGATCACCATATGCTCAGCATATCTCCACGGGTTGGCATGTGAGCAAGCGGGGAGATCCTTAACCGAAATCCTCTTCGGTTCTCTGGATCCTATCATGGACCTGATGGACTCCTGATTCTCCTTCAACCTGTCGTCCATGACGGCTCTAATCAGTCGGATCAATTCTTGAGTGGAAGAAGAGGGATCCGTGGTTGAGGAGGTAGACGGAATAGACACTTCCGTCGGTGTAGGAGTAGGAGGGGGGATGGACGGAGGAGCGACCTCTTGCTCCGACTCGGCGTATTCCACCTTGTCTTCGTCATCTTCGGCTCCTTGAGCCATAAGCGTCTTCTCGGTGTCTTCCGAGACATCCGACATCTGTTCGTCATCTCCGGAATCCAGGCGACACTCATGCATGGACTGAGCCATGACAACATCAGGTTCCACTGTAAGTTGGACAATGGGAATCACGTCTTTGGGTACCACTGAATCAGGGGAGGCCTTAGGGAACAGGAGTGACCTCAATTCTTCTGTGGCCAGGTAAGGGCCGGTGGCATTTTTCTGGAAGCCACGCACCCACTTGCGTAGCTTTTCACGAGAAATGTCTCTGACCTCCGCTGAGGGAGGGTTATGGAAGGCGTCAGTCATGTGAGCCTGGCATACCGTACAGTTCAGTGGATTCCAAAACTTCAGATCCCCTTTCTTGTCGGCACAAGGGGCGTGAGTCCTGCAAGCCGTATGCCCGTAAAACTGCGGGCGTTTCACAGCGCAGAAGGCGAAGTCACACTTCATCTGCTCCTCCTGTGGAAGAAAGAGAAAATGAGTATGGGGGAGTCATAAGAATGGCTCTTAAACTAAGTTAATATTAATTATTAATTTTAACTTAAAGAAGGGTGTGATGCATAGAGATTGAAATAGTAAAGAGAACATACTCCATGCATCTCGCCCGGCTGGTTACCGTAAGCTTTGTCCTTGGATAATCCGAGACCGAAGGCACCGGATAGTATTCCTTAGAGTTCCATAGGGCAATGGAATTCCGTGGAAAAACCAAGGGTAAGATTGGGACCGAGATCATTCGGTCCCAAACTAGGGGCTAGAGGGCCTCCTTTTAAGGTAACTGCTTCCGGCAACCAGCCGTGCAAAGATGCACGCAGCATGCTGGAATTAGAAGAGTGCAAAGAGACAGCATGATCCCTAACAGAGCAGTACCAAGGTATTGATCTTAATAGTGGAAACAGTCCATCTGTTTGCGGTATAGGGCTATCAGTATCATATGATAGCTAGAAGAAGGGGGTGCAAGTATTCTTGACGCCTCCGGGGGTTTCCGGCAAGCCGCCGGCATGCCGGAGGTCGCTCCAACAGAGTTTCTGGCATCAAGACAGACAATATGTAAGTCAAGAGTATACCAGGGTGGCGGCCGCCGGTACAACGGCGGCACGCCGGCAGGGGAGCGGCGGCTCCGGCAGTCGGAGGATGCCGGTTTGGTGACTGGGACAATGTATAGCGGAACCGGGTTGCCGGCAATAGATGCCGGCACTCCGGCGGCCGACCGGCGAGCGGACGACAAGCTAGGAGGGAGGAGAGCCGCCGGTAGGAGCCGGCGGCAGTCGGCAGTCCCCCGGCACACAGGGGGCTGGCGGCAAGGGTAGGGAGAGTCACCAAGGTAGGAGGCGGGTATCGCCGGCAGTGGAGGCGGCAAGAGACCAGCAGCCGGATAGGGAGAGAGACAGGGGGGGGGGGAAGGATGCAGGAAGTTCAGTCATGGACTCCGGACATCCCCCCCCTGAGAGGGTGTACCCATGATAGAGACAGGCTCTATCATCCAGGAGCAGGGGTCACAGAGGACCGGGAGCTAGGTAGCCCAAGGGAGGGCTAGGGGACACCCAAAGAGGGGGAGCCCCCCATATGCAGAACACATCTAGAGACTAACCCCATAGGACACTATGAAGGGTATATGTACCAGAGCGGACTGCACAGGGAAGCTCGGGTAGCCCTAATACTCCACCTAAGGAGGAGTTGTAGGACAGGGGACAGGTGGGTATAGACTAACCTAAGCATAGGCTAGGCTATACAAGAGATAGGTGGGGAGGGGAGTAGAGAGAAGTCTTCCAAGGAAGGGTTTCTGTACCAGAGCGGCCACTAGGGAAAGGGAGGACACTCCCTAACCTAAGATAAGGCAGATCGGCTGAAACGGTGCATGGGTACAGTTTCAGCAGGGAACAGAGAAACCTTCCTAACCTAACCTAGAGCAGGGCTAAAAGTCCTGAACTAGGGAAGGTAGAAGACATATCGCTATCGCAGGATAGTCATAGACTAATCCTAGCCATAGAGGTAGGGCTAGCCTAACCTCACTCTCGGACGCAACCCTAAGGGGGGTTCATTCCCATAGGGAGGACTGAGAGGCGATAAATACTCCATTAGACACTTGATCCCTTTACTCAGAAAGGGAATCAAGGCTAATTAGAGGGAATGCCAAGGCAGGGGATGAAGGAAGCATATAGGGGTCCTACAAGTA
>NW_027168808.1:30000-55625 GCF_036898095.1 Palaemon carinicauda | reverse complement strand
TTGTATCTTCCCCTGAAATTTGCTTTCAACTTGAGCATATTTAGTCTTGCCTTCATGACAAGGACTGCCTTGTCCAGACCTATTTCAATAACGTAAGCTCAACATTATAAAATCGCAATTTGCTGGCCAGCACTCCTAAGTAGAAAATCGTTTTGGCTTCGTAAATGAATTTGGTTATGCCCAGTTGATCTTTTTTCTATTAGATGAATGACTAGTTCGAAATTAAAATTCTTTTGAGCAAGACAAGCGTTTGCCATGAATGCACAATTCTTTCTTGTGCTATCCATATCTCACAGGATTGCTGAACCGTAGTTGAGGATTCAAGAGCTCTGATTTGTCTACTTTCAATATTCCTTGTTTGACTTAAATGAGGTCAATGATTATACCCTGTTTTCAGGGGACGACGTAAATGAGGTCAATAATTGTACCTTGTTGTCAGGGGATGACTTAAATGGGGTCAATAATTGTACCCTGTTGTCAGGGGACAACTTGAATGAGGACAAAAATAGTACCTTGTCAGGGGACGACTTAAATGAGGTCAATAAGTGTACCCTTTTGTCAGGGGATGAGTTAAATGAGGTCAGTAATTGTACCCTGTTGTCAGGATACAACTTAAATGAGGTCAATAAGTGTACCCTTTTGTCAGATGACTTAAATGAGGCCAAGAATAGTACCTTGTTGTCAGGGGACAACTTGAATGAGGACAAAATAGTACATTGTTGTCAGGGGACGACTTAAATGAGCACAGTAATTGTACCCTGTTGTCAGGGCGAGTTCCAGGAGAGAGAGAGAGAGAGAGAGAGAGAGAGAGAGAGAATACAAAATCATAGCTTCATGGGGGAAGGGGCCTAGTTTGAACATCATTGTCACTTTGTGAAGACATTTTCCTCAACACACAGCGATAGGTTATTTTTTCATAACATTTTATTGTTATACTTATAATTCAAGTATAAAAAAATCGGTTTTTGACCCTTTTAACATCTTGATTTTTCTTTCAGACATTCCTTGATATAACAGCCCAGATAGTGGAAGGACCTTAAAAGGGGGCGGGGCTCCTTGAGCCACGTAACAGCAGCAGACTTAAGGAAGAGACTGATCAAAATATTGACGGTAGGTATTTTGAAAACTAAAGTTTTAATATAATCATTTTTGCTGGTAAATTAATTTATAAACTATCAAAATACTTGAGGTATACTTAAGGATATCCAATGCGTGGATTTAAGGATTTAGACAATTTAATGCTCACATCACATTATTTAATTCAATATTTTTTTCTGTGGGATGTTTTTCGTGGAAATGGTTGGAGTCTTCTTGCTTGTGGGTGTGGGGGTGGGAATGGAGGTATTTCTATATATTCTTAGTGTTATTGGGGTTTTTTTATTACCTCCGCCAACGAAGTTGGAAGGTGGTTATGTTTTATCCTCTGTTTGTGGTTGTTTGTTAGTGTGTGTTTGTGAACAGCTTCCTGGACACTATTTCAATCGTAGAGTAATGAAACTCGCAGGGATTAATTGCTAGGCAAAAAGCTGGAAATATTTAATTTTTGGAAGGTCAAGGTCAAGCAAAATGTCCAGTTCACGTTATCAGCCACAAGTTTGGACATCGTCGTTACAGAGACTTCATACTTGGTTCATATTTAAGTGTGTGAAAATCCACCCCAATTAATGTGTTAAGGTCAAAGGTCAAGGTTGAAGAAAAGGTCGAGAAATAAGCTGTTGTGGAAGAGGTCTGCACTCTACTGGTTGCCCCTCTAATTTCCTTCTGGTATTCTGGGTTGAAACCAGTAAGAAGTTAATAAAATTTTAGCATTTATGATTTTTATTCGGTAGAATTTATAATTTTTTCCATACAGTTGTTTAGAATTGGTCAAAAGTTCAAGGTCTAAATACTTCAAGCGTTTACGAATCATCTTATACATATATTTTTTAAGTTATATAATCTAGTAACTTACCTTGAATCGTAGGTTATTTCCTGATAGGTTATTTTCTGAGAGAGAGAGAGAGAGAGAGAGAGAGAGAGAGAGAGAGAGAGAGAGAGAGGGAGGCTGGCTGTAGTAGAAGTTGCTTTGGGATTGCTTACATGCATTTTTCCCTTTCAATTTGACATCTGTCGTTATAATAACTGACCCAATTATTTAATCCAAAATCAGTCACCCTAGATAGAACGTTGGCAAGAAAAGCACCTGGTATGGATGGCTTGAAGGCTGAGATGTTGAATGAAAGGTGTGTGACTACTTGAATGGTTGGTGAGAATGTTTGCTATAGGTTTTAATGTTATCATTGGTATCGGTGTACTGGGTGTGTGCAGGTATTGTTCCGCTATACAAAGGTAAGGGAGATGTGCGAGCGTGTTGTAATTCAAGGGGGTACCAGCTTGAGTGTGGTTGGAAAAGTGTTTGGTTGAATACTAATTAATAGAATTAGGGATAAAAGACGAGGAGGCAATCGTAGAAGTGCAGGGTGGTTTTAGAAGAGGTAGGAGATGTGTATATCAGATTTTTTACAGTTAGGTAGATATGGGAGAAATTTTTACTTGTTTACTTGTTTTGGGTTTAAATCCAACCCTCCACTGAAGTCGAGTGAACTACTACTCGGGCGGGTCCATATCAATCATCTAACGAACCATTTTCATTATAACTTAAACAATTCTTTGATTGTAGCATTATCCAAATCATATGATCTTGTGAAAAGTAATGTCTTTAGTGTCTTCTGAAATTCAATTGCTTCCTTTAGGTCCTTCATTTCAGTTGGCAGTTTATTATAATGTCTAGGTGCACTATAGCTAAAAGCCCTTTCACCAAATTTACTATTTGTCCTTGGTTCAGATAGTCTATTTTTGTCACTCATGTGTCTTATGGTAACATTTGTTTCTAGTTCTAGTTTGTTCAGGCATTCTTTTAGACATTTTGGTTCATTTTGGTTCAGTATCTTAAACGTTAGTAAGAGTAGCTTGTATTCAATTCTCGCCCTTACCGGCAGCCAGTGTAATTTAATTAGTGCAGGGGTAATTTTATCCCTATTGTGTAGTCCTTTTATTAATCTAGCGGCTGTTTTGTAGCCTCTGAATTTTCTTCAGCTGATAATTTGGTAAGTCATAGAACAGTGAGTTGCAGTAATCAATTCTTGAAAATATGTGGTGATTAATGAGTTTGGCCATAGATTTTTCATTTAAGTATTTACTAATAATTGCTATGTTTTTAATGTGAAAGTTACAATTTCTTACCATATTAATTATATGTTCATTCATTGTCAGTCTATCATCCATGATTACTCCAAGATTTCTGACAGATTTCTTTAGGTCAATGATCGATTGACCTATTTCAATTCTTTGGAAGCATTCGATTCTTTTTATATCTATTTCATTTCCAAAAATAATACATTCACTTTTATCTCCATGGAGCTTGAGCTTTTTTGTTAACATACAAGCCTTAATGTCATTCATTATTTCATGTGCGCGCGTGTTGTAATTCAAGGGGTACCAGCTTGAGTGTGGTTGGAAAAGTGTATGGTAGAGTACTAATTAATAGAATTAGGGATAAAAGAGGAGGATTTTATAAGAGGTAGGAGATATGTGGATCAGATTTTTTACAGTTAGGTAGATATGGGAGAAATATTTAGTAAAAGGAAAGGTGTATGTTGCGTTTATGGACATGGAGAAAGCGTGTGATAGAGTTGATAGGGAAGTGATGTGGAATGTGATAAGGTTATATGGAATTGGTGAAAGGTTGCTGTAAGCAGCGAAGAGTTTATACATTGGCAGTAAAGCGTGTGTTACGATAGGAAATGGAGTGACTGGTTTCCCATGACAGGATTGTTTTCATGTATTTACTTAGTTTATACTGATGTTCCCCTTTCACGTCGCAAATAAATGGTTACCCTACAGATTTACTCTCTCATGGTGATGAAGTTACGTAAATTTGCAGAGAAATAGGTTACGAAATAAGTATGCATTGTGTAGCCATAGTAACTAGCCAGTCATTGTTCTTAACCGGTCGTAGATACCTCTCTCTCTCTCTCTCTCTCTCTCTCTCTCTCTCTCTCTCTCTCTCTCTCTCTCTCTCTCTCTCTCTCTCTCTCTCTCTCTTATTCAAAGTTGTGTTGACATCTTTTAAAAAGAGATGTATTTTGCCTATAATTAAATTTATTTATAGACAAAATAAAGAGAATATTTGGAGTAGGTGGTATAAAAGACTAAAGCCATTAGCGAATAATTATTTAGAGAGAGAGAGAGAGAGAGAGAGAGAGAGAGAGAGAGAGAGAGAGAGAGAGAGAGAGAGAGAGAGAGATAATGCACTGGACTTGGTTATAAATGCTAACTTAATACATGAGCTAGATTGCGAGAATTCTAATTTATGAAGAATTTTGGAAATTTCACCATTTCGTCTTTCACCAAGCGTTCTTACTGTAGACACCTCGAAGCATTTGACGAGAGTAGCAGAGATCAATTTAATGGCTCTCTTTTACAAATAACTAGAACTGTTTAGCTCAACTTTATCTTGGTCTGAAGTTAAAGCAATAGAACTTAAAGGGCTTTCTAAAGGATAATGGTCCCTTACCCCCATCCCCTTCCGGGTGGGTTAGGGGTTCCTAACTACCTAGGAGGATTTTTCCTCCAAGCTAACTACTCACTCCGCAAAATAAGTTTGCAGGCACACTATCGCATTATAGATATGTACAAAGCTATTATTATTATTATTATTATTATTATTATTATTATTATTATTATTATTATTATTATTATTATTATTATTTAATCCAAAATCAGTCACCCTAGATAGAACCTGGGCAAGAAAAGCACCTGTTATCAATGGCTTGAATGCTGAGATGTTAAATGAAAGGTGTGTGACTGTACTTGAATGGTTGGTGAGAATGTTCACTATAGGTTTTAAGTTATCATTGATATCGGCGTACTGGGTTTGTGCAGGTATTGTTCGCTATACAAAGGTAAGGAAGAGATGTGCGTGCGTGTTGTAATTCAAGGGGGATCAGCTTGAGTGTGCTTGGAAAAGTGTATGCTATTATTATTATTATTATTACTAGCCAAGTTACAACCCTAGTTGGAAAAGCAAGATGCTATAAGCCCAAGGGCTCCAATAGGGAAAAATAGCCCAGTGGGGAAAGGAAATAAGGAAATAAATAAATGATGAGAATAAATTAACAATAAATCATTCTAAAAACAGTAACAACGTCAAAACAGAAATGTCCTATATAAACTATTAACAACGTCGAAAACAGATATGCCATCTATAAACTATAAAAAGACTCGTGTCAGCCTGATCAACATAAAAACATTTGCTCCAACTTTGAACTTTTGAAGTTCTACTGATTCAACTACCCGATTAGGAAGATCATTCCACAACTTGGTAACAGCTGGAATAAAACTTCTAGGATACTGTGTAGTATTGAGCCTCATGATGGAGGAGGCCTGACTATTAGAATTAACTGCCTGCCTAGTATTACGAACAGGATAGAATTGTCCAGGGAGATCTGTATGTAAAGGATAGTCAGAGTTATGAAAAATCTTATGCAACATGCATAATGAACTAATTGAACGACGGTGCCAAAGATTAATATCTAGATCAGGAATAAGAAATTTAATAGACCGTAAGTTTCTGTCCAACAAATTAAGATGAGAGTACTAATTAATAGAATAAATGATAAAAGAGGAGGAGGCAATCGTAGAAGTGCAGGCGGGTTTTATAAGAGGTAGGAGATGTGTGGATCAGATTTTTTACAGTTAGGTAGATATGGGAGAAATATTTAATAAAAGGAAAAGTTTATGTTGCGTGTATGGATCTGGAGAAAGCTTATGATAGAGTTGATAGGGAAATGATGTGGAATGTGATAAGGTTATATGGAATTGGTGAAAGATTGCTGCAAGCAGTGAAGAGTTTATACATAGGCAGTAAAGCGTGTGTTACGATAGGAAATGGAGTGACTGGTTTCCCATGAGAGGAATGTGTTATTATGTATCTACTTGTTAGTTTATACTGATGTCCCCCTTTCACGTCGCAAATAAATGGTTACCCTACATATTTACTCTCTCATGGTGATGAAGTTACGTAAATTTGTAGAGAATAAGTTAGGAAATAAGTATGCATTGTGTCACCTGTCCTTGTTCTTAACCGGTCGTAGATACAACCCCCCCCCCCCTCCTCTCTCTCTCTCTCTCTCTCTCTCTCTCTCTCTCTCTCTCTCTCTCTCTCTCTCTCTCTCTCTCTTATTCAAAGTTGTGTTGACACCTTTTTAAAAGAGATGTATTTTGCCTATAATTAAATTGATTTATAGTCAAAATAGAGAGAATATTTGGAGTAGGTGGTATAAAGGACTAAAGCCATTAGCGAATAATTATTTAGAGAGAGAGAGAGAGAGAGAGAGAGAGAGAGAGAGAGAGAGAGAGAGAGAGAGAGAGAGAGAATGCACTGGACTTGGTTATAAATTATAACTTAATACACGTGCTAGATTGCGAGAATTCTATTTTATGAAGAAATTTGGAAATTTCACCATTTCATCTTTCACCAAGTTTACTTACTGTAGACACTTCGAAGCATTTGACGAGAGTAGCAGAGATCAATTGAATGACTGTATTTTACAAATAACTAGATCTGTTTAGCTGAACTTTATCTTGGTCTGAAGTTAAAGCAATAGAACATTAAGGGCTTTCTAAATGATAATGGTCCCTTACCCCCATCCCCTTCCGGGTGGGTTAGGGGTTCCTAACTACTCACTCCGCAAAATAAGTTTGCAGGCACACTATCGCATTATAGATAGGTACAAAAGCTATTATTATTATTATTATTATTATTATTATTATTATTATTATTATTATTATTTAATCCAAAATCAGTCACCCTAGATAGAACGTGGGCAAGAAAAGCACCTGGTATGGATGGCTTGAAGGCTGAGATGTTAAATGAAAGGTGTGTGACTGTACTTGAATGGTTGGTGAGAATGTTCACTATAGGTTTTAAGTTATCATTGGTATCGGTGTACTTGGTGTGTGCAGGTATTGTTCCGTTATACAAAGGTAAGGGAGATGTGCGTGCGTGTTGTAATTCAAGGGGGATCAGCTTGAGTGTGGTTGGAAAAGTGTATGGTAGAGTACTAATTAATAGTATTGACCCCTATGGTGGCCATAATGATTTAAGGCCAGGGATATTAAGTCCCTCATTTGTACTTAGGTCTGTGATTTTTATAGTTTTATTTGAATGACCAAATATGTAGCCAGTAATAATGCATTGATTGTCCTTAGAATGTATACATTATATTATGCGTTGGTAACTTATTAGTTATCTAATTGGCAAAACATGTAGGGACAAATTTTGTAAAAGAATGTGCTGGCATTTTTCAGTATTCTATTGGAGAAGTAGACAGGTTTTCTGTTAACTAATAATTCCCTTGATTTAATGAATGTGGTCGTTTTAGTGCCCTGATGTTTCGTCTCTTATCGCTAAATGACATTCTGATTTTAAAGATAGGAAAAAATGCAGCGATTTTGCTACTATTTTGAACTGAACTAAAAAGTTTCAAAGGAAGCCTTTGTTGAGAAATTAACGTTTAATTTGGACGTTATTACTCAATGAGAGCGCCCCCAAGAGCTCATAGTTGAACTAAATAACTGGATAAGATTTTTTTTTTCATAGTGTTTTAAGTAAAGTCAGGTTTAAAGTAAGCTACTAATAAGGTAATCAAATTTTGATAAGCATAATGATGCAAATGAAGGGAATAATTGAAGTTTAAGTTTGTTTACTCGTTAACGCGCGGAATAGTTCACGACAACGTATTATTATTTATTATTATTATTATTATTATTATTATTATTATTATTATTATTATTATAGTTGTTGTTATTATTGTTATAAGCCCAATGGCTCCAACAGGGGAAAATAGCCCAGTAAGGAAATAAAATAAACTACAAGAGAAATAATGAACAATATAAGATATTCTAAGAACAGTAACAACACTGAAATAGATATTTCATACATAAACTATAAAAACTTAAAACAGAGGAAGAGAAATATGATAGAAAAATGCGCCCGACTGTACCCTCAAGCAAGACCACGATACAGTTTAAAGGCCCCAACTAACATTCCAATAGAATCCTCAATGCTAATTATAAAAAATAATTCTCATTTGAAAGAATCTATAAATCTACGTTGAATTTATCTTATAAATCCCCTAATCGTATTCTATATTGTGGTTGCCTGATGAAAGAATTTTGTTGAGTTATTTGATAAATTCTAATTATGAACAGGTTAGTTATTCGGTATATATGTACATATATATATATATATATATATATATATATATATATATATATATATATATATATATACATACATACATATATATATATATATATATATATATATTATATATTATGATATGTATATATATATATATTTATATATATATGTTTATATATATATATGTTTATATATATATATATATATATATATATATAATATATCTATATATCCCTCCCATGATCCCCCCCCCCTCACAACCTAGAGACTATAGAGTTGGACAGATCATGAACCCTGATTGTGAACGAACAAATATATGTAGTCACAATTGTTTTTTTTTTATTTATTGTAATATGGTAATATGCTGTTGATAGAAAAACTAAATTTCCCTTATTTTAAATGTGAGAATTAGATAATGGTTTCCATTTGATATTTAGGTTGAATACTGCTCAATTTATCGAATTCTTTAACAGAATTTGTGTATTTATCATAATTGACTTGAGAGAAGGACAAGATAAACATTAAATTTTGATGTTGATATCATGAACATGATTATGAACATAAGAAGGTGAAAGATAAGATATAATTTTGCTATACATATTACTCGTGTAAAGTTACTTTTTCTACGACGTACATAGCTGCTTGTTAGTCACTTCTCTTGTAGTTAACTTAATAATTTTCCTCCCTGGGCTATTTTCCCTGGTGGAGCCCTCGTGCTTATAGCATCCTACTTTTCAACCTAGGGTTGTACCTTAGCAAGTAAATAATAATAATAATAATAATAATAATAATGATAATAAAAATAAATAAATAGTAAATAATAAATTATAATAAACAATAAATAATAATAAATAAATAATAGTAAATGAATAATAAATAATAAATCAATGATAATAATAATAATGATGATGATGATGATGATTAATAATAATAATAATAAAGTCAAGGCGTTATGGAAGGCTAGGTTGAATATTTTGATGCTGCTGCATGTGTTATCCAATGAAAACAGTATTTATATTCAGTGGGCTGTTAAAACCATGTGTTTAAGGTGTGACACTTTAATCACTCTCTTAACTATAGTAGATTGATCATTGGATAAATATAAATATAACACTGAATTGCTGTAGGATACAAGGGTTTTGAATTATAGATGTCCCTTGTTTTTTTACTGGAACAGGCTTATGGCTTGATGTAGGATAGATTTGCGAAAGGATTAATGTTACGGTTAGGCAAGAGATACTAATCCATAGAAAACAAGCTTGTTGCATATGCAGATGATGTTACTTTCTTTGCATCAATTCACTCCCCTGAATGTAGATCTGGGGTTGGTGAATCCATAGTTCAACCATGCAATGAAGCTGAACAGCTTTACATATTAGGATGTAATTCGGTGGATTTGGACAGTAAATGTAAAGGGCATCAACGTATAGGTTTTAAGAGTTTTGTTGTAAAGATGATTGGAGTAATTCTGTGGTTAGATGAAAATTTGAAACTTCGTCGATTTAGAACTTACTTTTGGGTATTTGTTGAGCAGTAGCAGTACCAGCCAAACTGGGCTGAATCCCTCGTCAGGCTGGGAGTAGCGGAGAGAGAAAATATCCCCCTTTTTTTTCACTTGTTTGATGTCGGCTACCCCCCAAAATTGGGGGAAGTGCCTTGGTAAATAGAGAGATTTGTTGAGTGGTTCATGCAAATTATTATTTTATTGGAATAAGGAGGCAATTTATGCCATAGATCTCTAGCTGTATAAGTGTTCAGAAAATTTTGTATAGAAAAAATAACCATCCATATGTAAAACTGATATTTCAATTTTCTTTTCACAGGATTAAAGAACCCATGGCAAGAATCGAGGAATTCAAGAAAAATGGAAAATTACTGGACCCTCTACAACTGCTGCTCTCAACAAGCCGAATCTTCAACTTCCGTTTTAAAAGCCTTTTATGTAGAAATGTTTCTTGTTCTTAACCAAATTTATTTAGATTAGTTCAATCTTAAATCTTTTCATACAAGAATTGAATTTCCACTGCGAACATTTTCTTTTGACCAGTCATATTTTAGTCTTAAAAATTGGATTAATTTCTTTAAGCCTTATCAAGTCATATCTGAGTACTTCATATGGTCAAAAATTTTCAAAATTGATTTTTATGGCTTGAACATTTTGAAGTATTTTCCGTTTTAAGCTCTGAAAGAATTTGAAGTTTTGATATTTAAGACCATCTGAATATTCCTACGAAGTCTCTCAAGTTAAATTAGCCTTAGAGCAAAGAAATAGTTTGAGGTTTTAAGTTTGTTCAAACCTACAATGAACAAGATTGATATAAGCTACAGTATTTGACTAATTATTTTGTATAATAAGGTTAGTAATTGACTATGCAGAAATGTGAAATAATTTAAAACCTTGATTAGTCATGAAAATTAATTTGATCACTAAAGGTATTCTTTAAACATGTCCTGTGAAACAGGGAAACACGTTATGCTTAGGGACTATCAGAGAAAATGTCCTATAAATATCATTGAAATTATTCCCCCCTTAGATTTTTTATTAATATCAGAGAAAATGTCCTATAAATATCATTGAAATTATTCCCCCCTTTCCCCCTTAGATTTTTTATCAATATCAGAGAAAATGTCCTATAAATATCATTGGAATTATTCCCCCATTAGATTTTTGATTAATATCAGAGAAAATGTCCTATAAATATCATTGGAATTATTCCCCCATTAGATATTTTATTAATATCAGAGAAAATGTCCTATAAATATCATTGGAATTATTCCCCCATTAGATATTTTATTAATATCAGAGAAAATGTCCTATAAATATCATTGAAATTATTCCCCCCTTTCCCCCTTAGATTTTTTATTAATATCAGAGAAAATGTCCTATAAATATCATTGGAATTATTCCCCCATTAGATTTTTTATTGATATCAGAGAAAATGTCGTATAAATACCATTGAAATTATTCCCCCATTAGATTTTTTATTAATATCAGAGAAAATGTCCTATAAATATCATTGAAATTATTCCCCCCTTTCCCCCTTAGATTTTTTATTAATATCAGAGAAAATGTCCTATAAATATCATTGGAATTATTCCCCCATTAGATTTTTTATTGATATCAGAGAAAATGTCCTATAAATATCATTGAAATTATTCCCCCATTAGATTTTTTATTGATATCAGAGAAAATGTCGTATAAATACCATTGAAATTATTCCCCCATTAGATTTTTTATTAATATCAGAGAAAATGTCCTATAAATATCATTGAAATTATTCCCCCCTTTCCCCCTTAGATTTTTTATTAATATCAGAGAAAATGTCCTATAAATATCATTGGAATTATTCCCCCATTAGATTTTTTATTAATATCAGAGAAAATGTCCTATAAATATCATTGAAATTATTCCCCCCTTTCCCCCTTAGATTTTTTATTAATATCAGAGAAAATGTCCTATAAATATCATTGGAATTATTCCCCCATTAGATTTTTTATTAATATCAGAGAAAATGTCCTATAAATATCATTGGAATTATTCCCCCATTAGATATTTTATTAATATCAGAGAAAATGTCCTATAAATATCATTGAAATTATTCCCCCATTAGATTTTTTATCAGAGAAAATTTCCTATAAATATCATTGAAATTATTCCCCCATTAGATTTTTTATCAGAGAAAATTTCCTATAAATATCATTGAAATTATTCCCCCATTAGATTTTTTATCAATTTAAAGTCTACAGTTTTCTCTAGAACAGAGATGTCAAACCCGAGGCCGGCGGGCTAAAGCTGGCCCTCAAGATGACTAGATTTTTCAACTAGCTATAATTGTTATAACAGAAAATGTAAATAAACTGTTAAAATGAACCAAAATCTTTGGTAAAGTACGATGACCTGCAAAAAACTTTTAATCTCAGTCTTGTCAATAAATAATGACCTAATCCTTGATGGTCCTCGAGACCATAGTCATATGCATAATTGGCCCTCGAAAGGATTTGAGTTTGACATTCCTGTTCTGGAGTGTTAAGTCAATGAGTAATATCTGTGAATTTATGTAACTATTTTAAGCAAGTTATCAGTACGTGTGACTGCTGGGTTATTAGCTTTGTTTTCCACGCTCTAACATCTAAAACCTATTATATGCATTGTTTAAAATTCTTTGAACTGTAACTTCAAACCATTCCTTAACTATTCTTCTGCTTTCGTACCTCATCCCATTTAGACTTGGTTAATAGTTTATCTTAAAAGTTTAAATGTATCTTTCATTTTGAAATTAGCTTATTTCTTTAATATTACATTATCATTATATTCGATAACTTTTAGTTGCCCTAACTAATGTCTGGAGAGTTCATGATGTCGAAGTTGGTCCCCATGTTGAAAGACATCCAAAATAGGCGAAAATCTTACTGAATTTCATCATATATTATCTACCCCTATGATACCATAGCCTTATTTAAATAATTGCTAAAGAGAATCTTGTCAAATCCATCTATTTGATTCATTAAGAAATTGACTAAGTTTCTGCATGAATATTTGTCTTCAGAGGTTTTCATTTATGATTTTACAGTTTAAAATATAACATTAAGATTGAGATAGTTCTTATTTAGATAAGTATTGAAATGCAATGCCATAAGCCAGTGAGAATCAAAGTAAAGTGGTTTAAAATTATCATAGCAATATTGAAATCCTGTTAACATGATAGTATCTGATGGAGATCTGTTGAATTATTATTACTAGATAGAAATTGCATATCAAATTTTCTCTCTCTCTCTCTCTCTCTCTCTCTCTCTCTCTCTCTCTCTCTCTCTCTCTCTCTCTCTCTCTCTCTCTCTCTCTCTAACATAGAATTCAGGTTTTCAGTAAATTCCCGTTCTGTTGAAGAAAAAAATAGATGTAATGTATTTTAATTTCAATAAAGTTAAGACGTCATTTTTTATCCATCATCCTCCACTTATTTTCTTCTCAAATTTTACTTCCAATAGAAACTTGATTAAATTTCTAAAAGAAAAATAATTTGTGGAACATTACAGCAGTCACACGTAAGATCCTTGTTCAAAGTAGCTGAGAAATTGTCCTAAACTTGATGTTCTTGGAGTTGTTAGTTTTGGATAGTAAGCCATTGAATGACTTCACTGTTTTGAGCAAAAATAACTGATTTTAAGCAATGTTAATCTTATGTAATCTGCTTCACATCACTAATTACATAATGTAGGTCAAATGACTTGATGGAAAGACATAAGGAAGATTAAAGCTTCAGTTTAGGTATCTGGAAATAAATTGTTAGTCTTTAGTTTTTAAAAGGTTTGAAGTTAGGACCGATTTATAAATTGATGGTAGAGTTGTAAGTTAAGAAAAGGGTAGATAAAAAACGTTGAGAAATATTTTCAGATTAATTATAGGTTAAGGATAGCTTTTGAATTTAAGGTTTAGGAAAGAATGTATGTAAGAACTCTCTTAGTTTTAAAATCTCAAAGGACATAATGATTGAAAGATTTAAGAAGAGAGTTGCTTTAAAACTAGAAACCTATTTAAAATAAAGGTTGTGGTGTTGAAGGAATAGATAAGAAAAGTTTCATTGCGTCAATAAAGTATGACTAAAGCTAAAGTACAGAAATTTATTAGTTTAAACTAAAATAATCAAGGCAGGTTTATAGGCAAAACATTTGATCATGATTACTTTTATTTAAATGGGACTCCATATGAATTATAGGAAAGCAAATGTAGATGTTTATCAGGACAGGAATTTAAGATGAAAAGTTTAGAGACGAGTTTTAAGGAATTTGTATCTAAAAATTACTTTGATTAATTTGTTCTTTTATAACGAAAGTAATAGTGATTGACGTAGGTATAGCTTTTAATAAGACTAAAGGAGATAGTTTATACGAATAGATTCATTCTAGAAAGGCAGTCTAGAGAAGGCATATCTCTTGGTAGTCTTTGAGAAAGATTTAGAGGAATTATTTTGTTGATAAAATATTTTAGATTTAAATTGAGGAAATTTTTAGGAAATAGCTTGAATTTCATTTTATTGGAGAGGGCAGCTTCCAGATTGTTTCCTTGGGTGGACAATAATCATAAACAGTAATAACAAAGAAATTTTCAAAGTTGAAGGAAAAGTCAACTAAGATCTTTAGGCGTAGGAAGTGAGGGGGATAAGTTAGTTTCTTACTGGTTTAAAGTAATATCACTATTGGGTAACTTCTAGAAATACTAGTGATTAACCTAGAATTACATTTCTAAAAACGCTCTTGTTTAAAACTCTTCCATTTCCTTTGTGGTAAAAACCAACTCATGCAGACATTGCTTAGAATCAACATGATAAAAAAAAATTTCATTTGCACTTTGTTGTCATTCTAAGATGGTTTTGATTCAAGGAAAATAAGTCAGGCAAGTGGTCTTTATATGGCTATTGTACTCTAATATATATAGTAAAGTTGTATTTAAAGTTTGAATAATATTTTAACTTATCAGTAATCTTTTTATATTGCAATTTTATTGTCTGGTTATGCATTGCTTCTGACTTCTGTTTATATATTGCTTCCTGTATCTTATATTAATACATTACTACTGTATCTTCTATTCATGCATTATTACTGTATGTTCTATTTATGCATTATTACTGTATGTTCTATTTATGCATTATTACTGTATCTTCTATTTATGCATTATTACTGTATCTTCCACTTATGCATTACTACTATTTCTATCCATGTGTTATTACTGTATCTTCTATTCATACATTACTGCTCCATCTTCTAGTCATACATTACTACTGTATCTTGTTTATAAATTTTTACTGTATTATGTAATTTTGATCAGAAAATACAGCTGTTTTAACAATGAAAACGCAGAAAAGACATTAACCATGTAAAGTGCAAGATATATGTAATCGTAAGGTATAAAACACGTTATAGAAGACCTAAAAAACATCCATGGCTTACCCTTGAATGCCTCAAGATGTCTTTTATAACGTATTTTAATTTACGATTACAAGTCTCTTGCTTTTTACATGGCTAATGTCTTTTTCTGCGTTTTTCATTGTTAAAGCAGTCGTATTTCCATATCAAAATTACAAGATATAGTAGCTATTTATAAACAGGATACAATAGTAATGTATGAATAGAAGACAGTATTAATGTATAAAATAGAAAATATAGCAATAATGTATGAATAGTAATGTATAAGATAGAAGATACAGTAGTAATGTATAAAATATAGTAATGATATATGAATAGAAGATACAGTAGTAATCTGTTGGAGAGCAGTAAAACTTTGTCTAATTTTGTAAAATTGATTACAATGTATAATTTATTAAACTAAAATTGTGAATAAAAGAAATAAAGACTTATATGAAATAATTTATTTACTTTCATTACATCCATGATATAACAATTAATATATTGAGCAAAATAAAATAAAAAAATAAATATATAAAAATCAGTAACCTGGAGTGTTCTCCCTACTCTAACGTTCATATGACTGAGTGTTCTCCCCAGTCGTCCCCCTCCCTCTTCTGGTATCAGTAAAATGCCTCTTTTTTTTTTTTTTTCTCTTTCCTCTGAAAGACCAGAGAGCTCATGAAGTATAAAACCTTGCTTTTAACTATGGTAAACCACAAGTGTTCATTCTAAGACTGGTTTATTCCCTTCCAATGTACAGAACTCGTTCACTCTTCTACTGGTGATAATGAGAGAAATATATACTGTCTCTTGGTATGGAAGTATTATCAAAATGAGGACTATGCACTATGGTATTCGTGTTCAGTCCAATTCTCAAAGTAAATTCATTCCTGACAACTCTAGTCATATGATGATAATTCATAGCCTCAAATTCAATTATCTTTAAAATTTAGTTACTTTAACTCTGGGTTTAATTGTCGACTATGAGTCGATTATTATTCTGGGGTAAAATTAAGTATGAGTTTAGAAAAACAAATAAGTTTCGATGAAGTCTTTTATTGTAGAAGATTGCTTGTCATACACAGGACAGGTTTTAATACACTCAATAGCAATGTTAAGTATAAATATGAATACACTACAAAGTCAAAGACAACCAATATCAAATTCTTTAACCCCGTTTTCTAACAACAAACTCGACCAAGGACAGGAAGTCATAGCAAGCGGACATTTCAGATCTCATAACATGGGAAACTGAATTAATTAATTTCCTTTGATTTTTCTGAACTTTGGAACGAGTTTGAAGTAAAAAATTGGAGGTTACAAGTGTCATGATTGTGTAAATTAGTTAAATTTTCAATAAAAAAAAAAAAAAGAAGGAAATGGAAAGCCCACCAAGGCCCGCCCCTTCCCACCTGGTAACAAAAGATTAATTGAGCATTTTGTTTTTGAACGAACAAAGTCACCAGGCCCTTGAATGCTTTCCATTTCCTTCTCTTTTGAAATGTTTTATTGAAAATCTTACAGACATTAATGCAATGATTGTGAATTAAACATGCCAAGAATAGTATGAGGTTTTTTCAAGATAATGTTATAGTATTCTAATTTTGACATCTTAAATGATAAACCTTTAAGCAGTGACAAAGCAAGGGAATTTTTACTCAAATCTAAATTTTCGTTTAGAAACAATAATTAAATAGAAAAATGGTTGGAGGGAGTGGAGACTTCATCAGCCTTATAGTGCAATTCCACCACGATCGATTACTCCAGAAACCTTTTGCTCTCTCAAAAGCAGACAGGAACCACAACTGCCCAAAGGCATCTCTCTCATCCGTCCCATTTCATGTGCATGATTGAGTCGGGTAAAGGAGAAGACACGTGCAAACCACTGCCCTGACTATCCTTACTACTCCTCCTAGCAGATAGGCAGATCGGACCGAAGTACACATTAACCTTGCACGTGGACCACAAAAGTCAATTCAGTTCCATGTGTAATACATTCTCAAATATGACCCCCTTTAGGATGCTACGTGGAGAGAACCTAATTTCAGATTTTCTTAAAAGCTAAATAACCCTTAAACTAACAACAGGCCTACCTACAAAGCTGAAACCCCCTGAAACTAACAGTTGGCATACCTACAAAGCTGAAACCCCCTTAAACTAACAGTAGGCTTACGTACAAAGCTGAACAACCCTTAAACTAACAGTAGGCCTACCTACAAAGCTGAACAACCCTTAAACTAACAGTAGACTTACCTACAAAGCTAACCAACACTTAATCTAACAGTAGGCCTACCTACTAAACTGTTGCTAATGACCAAATATACATTTTACCCAAGTGTCACATTGCATAGTATTTATTCCTATCATACAGGCACACATACTAATCGAAAAGTAGGCCTTCTTGATGAAAATTAGTCTATAGTATGACACACACACACACACACACACACACACACAATTCCCAGCCTTGAATATATCTTATTGATATTACATGCTCTTGAACATCTTTTATTAAACCATAAACTATGGACAAGCTTAAGAAGATTTTAAATTATTCGGAATCATCCTCTGTTATATGAATACTTTTAAGTCATTCTACCTTCAACGGAATACTGTATCTTTGGCATAATACGATCTTGATAGTCGGTAGATTTTTTAATAAATTTGGAAAATGTTATATTAAAACGTATTTTGTGAACTAAATATATTTTTAATTTGAGTCTAATTATCAGAAATTCATCATGAAATTAATGTTAAAGTTAAAACTTAGGAAACTGAATTATATTAGGAAACTGAATTATATTAGGCCATTATATGGTTTGAAACGGTTATTAGCAATGTTAAAAACATCTATGAGTATGATAATAATACTGTTAAATTCTTCGTAATAGTAGACGATCTCCAGTTTCCCTAGATGTGGCCCAACTGGTTGGCTTCTAACCAAATTATCTGCATTTGGACTATCATAAATACTGAAGATAACAAATTCGATTTGAAAAGAATTAATCCCAGACTTGCAAAGTGTCTATATTCCAATAGGATGAACTAATGGCTTTACTCTTTCATCAAATATTAATTCCATTTATCAAAAGAACTTTATGAGAAAAATGGGATTTATAAAGTATATTATTCATTAGGTATCATTTGTAGATTTCATTGCGTAAGGTATAAGCATAAGCCTGAAATTTGTCCCTTAGAAACAAATTATATAAATAAACCTTAAGCTCGTCCATAATATTAATAAAGAATATTTGTATATCTGCATATCTAACACACACTACTTTGCCTATCGCCTCATCTTCATGTGGCCACGTAGAAAGTTGATAAAAAATTCATAAAATAACGTAATATAATTTTGGCAATCTATAAATAAAAGCGATTAGGATATACCAATCTGGTAAAGTGGGCAACTGATTAAGCTACTATTTGAAAAAAATCTTTAGATTTAATCTTTAAAGAATTACTGCAAAAATTGAAATTACTTTAGATTGATTGATAGGTGAATTTGCTTTTTCATATATGCATTATATTAATCATTACAAAAGTCTTTGAAATCTACGATTCAAGTATGAAATTAATTTAGGCACAATAATTATCTAAATTATTCTCAAAACTCTTTGATTTGAAACTCTAGTTTGGGCAATTATGCAAAGAAACTAACTGATATTGTCCTTCGTGAAATAAAATATTTTTTTTAGAGCTGCCTACTAAAAGTTTGCCCTAATTTCAATATTTAGACTCAATCTCCTAGATAAAATTTTTGGTGTTAATCTACGGTATGGACACTTGCTAGAATTGATTTAACTAGTGAAAAACTAATTTAAGTGTCTCTCCAAGGTAACCTTTACACATACATTAAAATCAGTACCCAATTAAACTAATTTTCACTAAAGACAACACTTGTACAAGACTAGCTTTTCTATAGACTAGATCCTCCTCGTAAGACCTACACCAGACATCATCCAACCACTCTTTCATTGCTCGTTACAAGTTTACTGATGTACAAGGAATGCATTGTTCTGTATCAATCAATTCTTTAATTCAATCACAATGTTTGAATTTTAGTAGTAGAGCAGCAACATATGTGGTGCACTCTAAGAGCTTAGTGACAAATTGACCTTTTTCTTGTCCACTCAAGTTACTTTAAGATTACGGTAATATCTACATTAAAATCAATGCAAGCGCAGACATTTGAAAAGTGTACTGAACCCTATTTGGAGAAAACTATGATTCCACTTGAAAAAAATCTTTACTACCATTTTTGTTAAAGATAATTCCGCCGATTATCAGATTATTAACTAAATAAAAGTCAACCAATCAAAATGCAAAACTATCCCACCAAATCAGTAAAAGTTTTCTGTACTTTGCATCTATATTGAAAATATTGAAACAATATAACTCGAAAAGTTGCAAGTTTCAAATACAGAATGAGTAGCTAATTTATAATTGAAATGCTGGGTACATGAAATATCAAGACATTAATATCTCTAAATACTTATTTTTCTGGATTTTTCTTATAGTACTTACACAAATTCTGATAAAGTGCTTTGAAGATTAATAGACTAACTTCTAGTTTTAGATTCCCTTAATTGATTGATTTAAAGTTGTCAGGCATCCTGACATTTAGATTACCTTGAGTTACTACACATTTACTCAACATAGATGTAAGTTAACTGAAGTTTTAAACAGTTTAATCAACATTTTATGACGTTAATCTTAAATATATTACCATTTAAACGTAAGGGAATTTAGCATAAGCAGATCGGAATTTATCAAGCTTTCAGTTAATCTAGCAGTTTTTTTGCTTTAGTTGTCTAGAAAGAATAGCGTAGAAAATATGATCTTTTTACATGTGAGCGACTTAAATTGTACATTCAAATCTCAAGTGTCAGTAAGATTAAAATAAATTGGCGAGTTATATAGTTTATTACAATACAACACCAATGCTCTGACTTGATATTTTGCATAAGGTTCAGAGGGTTATCAGATTATGTCTAAATTTTCTGAATTGCAATGTTTCCTTGCACAAAAAAAGTATAACTTCAGAACAAGTACTTTTTGTAAATTATTGCATAAGATACATTCCTGTACATCAGTATCATAGTAGGTATTTAAAACCTAATCTCAAAAAGTCAAACTTCAGTTTGGACCCCTTTGCCAAATCATGCATAAATTTTAGAAACAAACCCGAGAGAAGATTAAACCAAATAAAATTGAAGCTATATAATTTAACCCTTATTTACGACCTGTATAAACATCCTCTAAACTAGGTTACCTGATCCTGAATTACGAACAAGGACTGCAATAATCCCTTAATTCCCCTAGTCAACATTGACAGTTAACTCCCAAGCACAAATACTAACAACTAAAGCTATACCAACAACAATATATTCAAGAATGTATTACACATTTCTTCTAAAATGTCTACAGCAGTTCTTTGTCCCTTCTTTATGTCATGAACAGAAACAGTAGGAATCAGATATCTTGGGACATTTATAATCCCAGCTGGAACCCTTTTCAGAGAGCTCGGGTATCTCAGTGTAATGGAAAGCACTGGATTGCAAGACTGACTAAGTCAACACTTTTTTTTTTAAATTATCTAGAAGTTTAAAACTAAATTAATTCATCTTTTTAACATTTTGATTTTCATTGACAGATAAAATTGAAAAATTTAGCAATAGTTACTAATTTTACATTAACATTGAAAACTTACATATTCTTGGACAAATTTTAAATCACTATCTTGACAAAACTTTTTAACAACTCAATTTACACAATACATAACAAATTTGATATAGTTTGCTGAAATTACAGTGTATACATAACAGAAACCTGTTCAATTTGACATTACAATCTCCTACAATTCAAGATTAAAGATTTTTTAAAATAAGTTTTAAACAATTTCAAAACTATTTAAAAGCGTGAAACATCAGAAATTTTATATCATTTAAGGCTTTAAAGATCCTTCAACCTTACTGAATTATCAATCCTGACTAGAATTGACAAGACAGAATCTACCCTGACAAGATTTCAGGGAAATCAAATTGGACTGAACATGTTCACCATGGCACAAAGTCTAGTATTCTGACAATAAAACATAACCAAGTTAACAGTCTCCTTCTCTCATTAAACCAGCAAAAGAATGAACGAGTCCCGTACATGGGAAGCTCATAAAACAGCCTAAATGAACAGTGGTTCAAGTCAAAAGCAAGAGATATACTTCATGGGCCCTTTGGTCTTTCAGTGGAGAGGAATATGGCAATTACTGATACCAGAAGAGGGAGGGGGCCAGATGGGGAGGGAGGCTCAGTCATATGAACGTTCCCTTTATTTTTTTTTAAATATTTCCAAATTAGGAGAGGGAAGGATCAAGGTGTGGGAATGGGAGTTCTGGAACTTTAGCTATGTATTAGTGGGAGCAATATTATAATCTGATTCGAACCCCGTTTGCAAGATTTCCCAAAAACACTGCCCTGCGTCATTGTCAAAATTCAAGTTAATTTCAAGGTATGTTCATGTAGCTCAAGAGAAGGTGAGGAATAATACTAATACTAGCCAAAGCCCTACCATTTCACACACACACACACATTCTAGCCCTCCCACTTCCTAGCCCTACAAGCCACTTTACACAAAAGCCCTCCTAGCCATTTCACACAAAAGCCCTCCTAGCCATTTCACACCAAAGCCCTCCTAGCCATTTCACACCAAAGATTTCCTAGCCATTTCACATCAAAGCTCTCCTAGCCATTTTATATCAAAGCTCTCCTAGCCATTTCACACCATAGCCTTCCAAGCCATTTCACACCATAGCATTGCCAGTCATCTCACACCAAAGCATTCCTAGTCATTTTACACTAAAGACTTCCTAGTCATTTCACACTAAAGACTTCCTAGTCATTTCACACCAAATCCCTCTTAGCCATTTCACACCAAAGCCCTCCTAGCCATTTCACACCAAAGCCCTCCTAGCCATTTCACACCAAAGCTCTCCTAGCCATTTCACACCAAAGCTCTCCAACCCATTTCAGATCAAATTTTTCCTAAACATCTCGTCTGCCAATGATCACTTAAAACTATTCACTTTTCTGTATTATCCAGCAATGTTCAATTCCTATTTTAATTTTTAGTATTAAAATCTATACCAATCAACAAATCAGCCTTTCGACCTTCCCAAAAGCACAAAGCTTCTCTAACAATATCTAATTAAAATCCGAAAAAAAAAAATCATTTACAGTAACTTTTTCTTTTACCTATATTATATACCTTTTTATTTCATTCAAAGTATGCTCCTAGAATCTTCTATAAACTAGTCACTAACTCACTAACTTATATCTTGAGAGAGAGAGAGAGAGAGAGAGAGAGAGAGAGAGAGAGAGAGAGAGAGAGAGAGAGAGAGAGAGAGAGAGAGAGTGTGTTAAGATCTTTAACACGGGGACGGAGGTTGGGAATTTCATCAAATGCTAAATCTTACAAAATTAAGAATATAAATGGGATAAGTTTTTATACAAATTACAGACATTAGAATATTTACTCTATTTCTAAATATATGACCATTAGTGTATTTTAACTTTAGATTGGTTCAAATGCATTTGCTAGTTATTACCAATTATGAAATTTATAAAAATAGGAGGGATTAGCCATCCAAGGCGTACTATTGAAACTTGAATTGGTTTTGTCTTAAGGAACCTTAAACCTATAGGACAAGGAGAAAAATTGAAAGGCTAAACAAGAACACACCTTGAATTAAGCATTTAAAGCAGCTCAATTCAAATGCCACAAAAATAAATAAACTATGTATACTTAAACCAAAACCTCATTCCCATCAACAAAGTTTTGGCACCGGATAATTCAGTAATCTTATATAACCTACTCATTCCTAATACAATAACATTACAGTTTGAAATGTTCCCAACTAATTTACGAACACGTTCCTATTTCCTGAAATTTAAAAAGGATATAGATTGCAAACTAAAAATTACTTTAATATTCATAAAGGCTTTCCCAATCTTACTAGAAATACTCAGTTCTTGAAAGTCAAAATTGACAAACAGAAAAAAAATAAAATTGCGGAAACTTTGCTTCTGGTATCTCATGACTTGAATGTCCAATCCCCCTGGATCAAATAAAATCTAGACTAAAATTTAACTGAAACAGCCCTTGCCTCTATCTGAAATAGCCCAGTCTCTTATCTAAAATAGATCACCCTCTATCTGAAATAGCCCAGCCTCTACCTGAAATAACTCTTCCTTGAAATAGCCTAGCCTCTACCTGAAATAACTTGTCTGAAATGCCCCAGCCTCTACCTGAAACAGCACTAAAATTTAACTGAAACAGCCCTCTATCTAAAATAGCCCAGTCTCTTATCTAAAATAGACCAACCTCTATCTGAAATAGCCCAGCCTCTATCTGAAATAGCCCAGCCTCTACCTGAAATAACTCTTTCTTAAAATAGCCCAGCCTCTACCTGAAATAACTTCTGCCTGAAATGCCCCAGCCTTTACCTGAAAAAGCACTAAAATTTAACTGAAACAGCCCTCTATCTGAAATAGCCCAATCTCTTATCTAAAATAGATCACCCTCTAACTGAAATAGCCCACCCTCTATCTGAAATAGCCCACCCTCTATCTGAAATAGCCCACCCTCTATCTGAAATAACACTTCCTTGAAATAGCCCAGCCTCTACCTAAAACAGCACTAAAGTTTAACTGAAACAGCCCTGCCTCTATCTGAAATAGCCCAGTCTCTTATCTGAAATAGACCACCCTCTATCTGAAATAGCCCAGCCTCTACCTGAAATAACTCTTCCTTGAAATAGCCCAGCCTCTACCTGAAATAACTTCTGCCTGAAATGCCCCAGCCTCTACCTGAAACAGTACTAAAATTTAACTGAAACAGCCCTCTATCTGAAATAGCCCAGTCTCTTATCTAAAATAGATCACCTTATATCTGAAATAGCCCAGTCTCTTATCTAAAATAGATCACCCTATATCTGAAATATCCCAGCCTCTACCTGAAATAACTCTTCATTGAAATAGCCCAGCCTCTACCTGAAATACCCTCTACCTGAAATGCCCCAGCCTCTAACTGAAACAGTACTAAAATTTAACTGAAACAGCCCTCTATCTGAAATAGCCCAGTCTCTTATCTAAAATAGCCCAGCCTCTGCCTGAAATAATTCTTCCTTGAAATAGCCCAGCCTCTACCTGAAATAACTTCTGCCTGAAATGCCCCAGCCTCTACCTAAAACAGCACTAAAATTTAACTGAAACAGCCCTGCCTCTATCTGAAATAGCCCAGTCTCTTATCTGAAATAGCCCAGCCTCTACCTGAAATAACTCTTCCTTGAAATAGCACAGCCTCTACCTGAAATAACTTCTGCCTGAAATGGCCCAGCCTCTACCTAAAACAGCACTAAAATTTAACTGAAGCAGCCCTGCCTCATTCTGAAATAGCCCAGTCTCTTATCTGAAATAGCCCAGCCTCTACCTGAAATAACTCTTCCTTGAAATAGCCCAGCCTCTACCTGAAATAACTTCTGCCTGAAATGCCCCAGCCTCTACCTAAAACAACACTAAAATTTAACTGAAACAGCCCTCTATCTGAAATAGCCCAGTCTCTTATCTAAAATAGATCACCCTCTATCTGAAATAGCCCAGCCTCTACCTGAAATAACTCTTCCTTGAAATAACCCAGCCTTTACCTGAAATGCCCCTGTATTTACCTGAAACAGCCCTGCAGCTACCTGAAACAGCCCAGCAGCTACCTGGAAAAGCCCAGCATCTACCTGAAATAACTTCTATCAGGACGACCAAAAATTTAATATGTATGATTTCCATAAGAATTTTTTTTTCCCAGATGCCACTAGGTTGATGAAAATTAGATACAATTTACCTCTAAAAGACTTCAGGTTAGTTTACCCAATATTGCAATCTTAGTTAATGACAGGGATTTATATAGGCCCAAATTGATTTATAACTGAATTTTAGTCATCAACTATTCATTAAAGTAATTTTCAATGTGAATTAATTTATGAAAACTAATTTCATGAAATTAAAAATGAAAGAACTTAAGGTAAATTAGCAAGCTAGCAATATAACTTAGCATACTGTCCAAGACTTAAAACTTGAACTAGATACTCAAATCCTTTTTGAGAAAAAAAAATAATTCAAATAGGGTCAAAATGGTGTTCTAGAAGTTCCACTTGTTCTGAAGGACTTTGCCAGAGAGTTTTGGTTAGAGAGTTTTAAGCATCCCAGGAGAAGGCCATGTTAACCTGAAAGGCAAAAGTGTTAATAGGAACTCACAGAATATAACTAAGATTCATAATGCACAAATTTATTACTTTTTAGAAATTTTTAAAGCAATAATATATTTATCATAAATCAGATCAACCGAAAACAAATCAGGATATTTAAGCACCTAAAAGTAGGATATTTTAAGCCCCAAAAGTAGGATATTTTAAGCTCCAAAAGTAGGA
>NW_027168808.1:5000-25000 GCF_036898095.1 Palaemon carinicauda | reverse complement strand
AACTATAAGCTGATTGCTCAAGTATATTACGTAAATTATGAACATCGTAAGCTCTCCTTCATAAGAAAAATCTAACTAAGTTGACATATCTTTGCTGGAAAAAATGGGAAAGCTCCTTATTAAAAAGTTTAAGTTTACTCTGAAAACCTTTCTATCAGTTTTACATTTTTCTACTGATTACAAAAAAATACTTCTGTTATTCAAACACTTCTATACAAAATCAAACTTTACATGTAAGTTTGGCTAAGAGGAATAACACCAGTCGAGTCTGTCTCTTCCCAATACCAAACAAATACCTTTGGACAACCGCTAACCGATTGTCTGTCTTACATTGACCTACACTGGACAAGTCCAGTCGTCATTTTCGGTGAAGTGTTGTTATAATGACGTCATGATTACGTCACTACAGAAGTACGGCAAACTGAGACTATGATAAGTCCTGTGTCATTTCCTGGATTGACTATTGAAACTCCTTCAGTTACAAAACATAATAAACAGAGCAGCAAGATTGATAAAAAGGCGTCCCACCCCGAGGAAGGATCCCTCCTATACTATTTAAGGTAGGATAGTGTCTTTGTGCAATGACTCAAGTTATCAGAACCGGAGGTCCAAACTATTTCAGAAAATTGCTACATATTGTGCAGCCAACATATTGTGTTGACACGAGAATAAGTTACAGATGGTTTCGAGTTATTTGAACCAAGATATAATGTCTACTGTAGGGTCTATAGCTTTCACATATGCGGCCGAAGGACTAAAGATATTACGGCTTTCAAGAAGATATTGAAGACTCTCGTTTTCTAAGTGCTTCGATAATACGTGGATTCGACAATAAACATGGAATACGATGTATGATACGATAACCACCTAATAATGTGTAGGAAAAACAGATATTTTAAGATCTGTAAGGTACAGGGTCTTCAATGAAATAGGACCAGGAAAACATCCCTTAAAGTAAAGTAACGTAATATATCAATATAGTTAAGCAAGCAATGTATTTTTTCTTCGAGCTAATACGCATAGTAAATAAATAAAAAAAGGTTATAACACAATTCAATAAACGTTGGGCTCATTAAGAACACAGAAGGTGAATTTTAGGTTACCATTTTTTTTCTCGACTAATAATTTATATAATGTATATGAATTTGATTCTTAATTTACATCTCCCCAAATAATTTCCTTTTCACACACACTGACCACTCCTCAGCGCCGCCCCCCCCCCCTCACCTCATGGAACCACTCACAGAACCTCCACCCCCCCTTACGACGTAACACTGGTTCATACCTGGTTGCAAATTTGGTGCAACTTATTACGATAATTAACAAATAATTAAACACGCAATATGCATTCAAACACGATAGGAGTTGCTTACATACATACATACATACATGCATACAACTTTTTTCTCAAGTTATAAAACTGAATTCGAAAAATTTTCACTCCACAGTCCCTCTGAGATGGTACACAACTTAACTATCACGGGATGAAAATGAACATGACGTACCAAAACCGAAGCACAAATAGTTTAAATCAGGACCCACTTAGAAGTGGGTCCTGGTTTAAATTATGGACACAAATTTCGTAGTTCGCAGATCATTAACCGAGATTTTGTGCACTGAAGACACTAACGTATTACTTACAGCCAGTTTTGCTTCCCAAATCAATGCCGAAGGTAATTTGCTCAGGTAAGTATTTATTGTCATTTTGGACATTAAAAAATAAAAAACTCAAATTTAACAATTATCTTTACATTTAGGTAACACCGAAGACGTGTTTCTCCTCCCGCCTTGAGCAAAACTGTAGGTAACGACCTTTGCTTGGCAGACCGAAAACACAGACGAGGAACCAATAGTACTTATAATAAAAGTTATGCCATACCTAATGAGGCGATTACAGTTGTCTGTTGACTGCACTATGAACAATTTAACTAATATAGTTATTTCATGTAAAAGAATTAGATCAGCGATGGTATTTTTTGGAAAAAAAAATCGTGTTTTCAAATAGGTTTGGAGACTGAATAAGCTTCCAGTGTTTTAGCAATTATTTTCTTTGAGAGAGAGAGAGAGAGAGAGAGAGAGAGAGAGAGAGAGAGAGATATTTTTAATTGCATGATGGATTTATTGTGGAACCTTGTTGCTCCGCATATTCTCTCTCTCTCTCTCTCTCTCTCTCTCTCTCTCTCTCTCTCTCTCATAGGATAAACAGCTTTTAGATAAATATGATCTTAACTACCAAATTAATCAACCAATACAGCAGAGAAATGTATAGAAAGAAGGGATATGGCATGTAGAGGTAGCATCACAAATAAGAGTGCTGTTAGAAGTACGGAAAAGTTCAGGGTGAGGAATAGCTCCTAGTCCCTACGATTTTGACCTTGTGCTGAACATCGTTATATCAGACGTATGAGAAGAGATTCCCCAGAATATATTTTCTCCTAAATTTGTTTGGGCAAACTCAAAAGCTAGAAATGTGGAGCCAAACACTTGAAAATCAAGGCATTGGATAAGCAGATAAAAAGATAATTTAATGGCTGGTAGAGGGAAGACAGGGTACAGTGAAACTGGGCTTGAAAGACATCAAGAACGTTGGATTTTGTATCTAGAATCAAATTAACAAATAGAGATACGGACTATTAAGTATACAAATAGAAGGGGATCAGTGCAAAGGTTAAAGCAATGTTTTATAGAAGGGCCATTATATCTGCAATGGTTTGAGGGGACTGACACATTAATGATTTAGAAGGCCCAAGATAGAAAAATGGAAATGATAGAAATATGAATGTTGAAATGGATGTGCAGAGTAATGGGAAGAGACAGGATCAGATATTTTATTATAGACACAGTCAAAATTATATGGTGTTAAAGGCTCAGTTAAAAAGACTAAGGGCTTTGGTCATGTTTTTCTAACAAATGATCAAAATCATGGAGAAGGAAGGAAGGAAGGAAGGAAGGAAGGAAGGAAGGAAGGAAGGAAGGAAGGAAGGAAGATAGAAAGAAAGAAAGGAGGAGGAAGGAAGGAGGGAAGCAAGAAAGAAAGAAAGAATGGAAGGAGGAACAGTATGTTAACAGGAAGAACATTTAAGTTGTATTGTTTAAAAAGTGAAAAGAAGACAAGATAAAAAATTAATACAAGTGGCCTTGTGTAAGTAGTGGGAGTTAGTTACATATTGAGAGGGCAATTTTATAAACTGAGAACAGTGAAAAAAGTTTGGATAGATTTAATAAACGTAAAAAAAGTGGCCGTGTTGATATTTTGGGATATACTTATTGAGATTTTTGTGAAAATAGGAGAAGAGTCACAAGCCAGGATGAAATTGGAATAGAATTGTTCACACTACAATCAAATGAACGTATCTTATTAGTAGAGAGAGCACAGAATGCAGGAATAAAACCTGTTTTAATGATGTTAATGTGCTTAAAATATTTTATTTTAAGTGGTCATTACTTCTTATATCGTTAATTCTCGTATTTCCTTTCCTCACTGGACTATTTTTCCCTGTTGGAGCCCTTGTGATTGTGGCATCTTGCTTTCCCAACTAGGGTTGTAGCTTAGCTAGTAATAATAATAATAATAATAATAATAATAATAATAATAATAATGATCATCATCATCATAACAACAACAACAATTTGGTCTATAGACTCTGGACACAGTTTGTACATTTAGGACTGGCAGGCAGAATTTAACCAAATCATGAAGACGTTTAGTGTAAAAAAAAGTTATTCAAAGATTGAATGATATTTCAACAGCCTAAAAAGCAAAAAGGTTCGATTTTAAATGTTCTCACATTTAAAAAAAAATCTTATTTAGTTAACCACTTACCTATAATTAATGCAGTGTATATCAACAGCCCGGTTGCATCAGAGAGAACGCAAAGAGAGAGGAATGGCGAGACATGATTGCCCAACCTTCTTGGGATATGCCACCTGCATGATGATGATAATTATGATGTTTATCTTCCTAGAGAGTCTTGTGGTCTTCAGAGGGACATTTGAGATACGGCCCAGATAGATTCTCATCTTCTTGAAGAGTGTGTCCAACCTCTGAAAAAGAAAATTAATTAATATTCTAGTAATTTTATCCATCATTGTATTCAGCCATTCCATATAAGATAACATTTATAGTATAGAGAGAGAGAGAGAGAGAGAGAGAGAGAGAGAGAGAGAGAGAGAGCTTTGTTACAGCATTAGTAACTAAATGATTATTAGAAATAAAAAAATGGAAAACAAGTGCATTAGGAAACTCATTTCCCAAAACAAAACTTCAAAGATATTTTATCAATTTATAACTTTTTTTACTACTACTACAACAACCAGGTTTCATGCTTTTCGTTGATCACAAGGTGCAGGGCACTATAATTTCTAGAGAGTTTATTGTCAATAGTTAACTCGTCCATAAAAAATTTATAAGTATCAAATTGTATCCTAAGTAGCAGGAATAAAATGATGTTTAAAAATCTATATACAACAAACTACCAATGAATGGGTTACATGGAAGTATAAGTTACATAAAGCATCGAAATTTTAAGTGTTATGGAATAGATTTGTGAAATAATACGAACGAGAATGTAATCAATGCAAATTTAAAACATGCATGGGAGAGAATATGGCATTGATAATGAATATAAGGAGACGGATTGGTAATAAACACTGTGGTTTAAAATTCAGGTCAACATCCAAAAATACCTTGGTAATGTTACTACAAAACTAGTACAAAGGACATTTACAGCCTTCAATTATACACGTATTCATCCGTCTCTCTCTCTCTCTCTCTCTCTCTCTCTCTCTCTCTCTCTCTCTCAAAGTGTTGAATATGGGGAAGGGTTTGAGGACTGCAAACTGTTTTTTTGGATTTACTTCCAGGACAAAAACATGAAATTTTGCATTATTTTGCTTTCGAAGCGACCACTCTCTCTCTCTCTCTCTCTCTCTCTCTCTCCTCTCTCCTCTCTCTCTCTCTCGTTTTCTAGATGACCATCTGGGTAGGCACAGTTAATATTCCCCCACCTTACGTAGGCCACGGGCTCTTGCATTGCCAGCCAACAAAAACCTATCAAATTAACCATCTAATTAATCATCTCCTTAACCTAGAACGACCACCTATGAAAGTGAGAACTATGTATTAAAAATCGTATTTTTGAAATTTGAACTCATGAAAATGAATATGAAGAATATCATGATTAGTTTGACTGAGATACTAAAAATCTTGAAATGAAATTATTGGTAAACTGAGGTCACTCAGTGAGGTCACTCAGTGAGGTAACAGAGAGAGAGAGAGAGAGAGAGAGAGAGAGAGAGAGAGAGTTATGTGATAAGTGTTAAAACAACCTTAACAAACCAATTATTAACTCGTATTTAACGACTACACTCTTCAGAAAACCAAAGTAACTATGTATAAAACCAACGCTAAATCACTAAGGATAGTCAAATCTTTTCATTTATATCTTGCATGCAATCTTGGGTTTTCTGGATCGGGGAAAGTGGATAACATTTCTTTAACCTTGATCAGTTTTCCTCGAAATCCAACAAAAAACTTTCGTTCTTTGAATTAGACTAAAAATTCGAAAATATCGTGGCAAGAGTAATTGAATGATATGATTTAATCCAAGATTTCTTGATGGGATTGTAAAAAAAGAAATTACCGAATGAATATCTTACCTAAATATATTCCAGTGATATCGAATCTATGAGATACGAATCACAAATATACTCAACTGACTTATGGGTGCTTAAAGGCATATTCAAAATCGATGGATTTGATAAGAATGTACTTCAATGGACTTGTTTCGATGGGGGAGATTTGAAGAGGAAAAAAAACTGAAGAGGTTAAATGTGGAGTTTGTTACGTAGTAAAATGCACAACCATAAAGGGCCTATTAAGATGGAAGCAGTAGCAACGGCTATTGATAAGCTATATCATCATCATCTACGCTTACTGACGCAAAGGGCCTCGGTTAGATTTCGCCAGATATTGACTGACCAAATCCATAAAGGATTCATTGGCTGGATTCCTCAAAGGATACCCAGTTCCTTTTGATGCGCAGTGCTTAGGTAACTAAAGCAAGTGACCCCTGCCGGTCCATTGTCCTCTAAATGGTCTTATGGAAAATGTTAAAGAAAAAGGCGTTTAAAAACAAAATAAAGATTACAATTGGATCTTTTGCGGACATTCAGAATCAGATTGATGTTAAACCAGACCCACAAATAGGATAAAAGATTTAATGATGAAGTCATTAGGATTTTTAAGGAGGCTAAAAATCAAATCGTGTAATTTATATTATGGCAATATCTAAAGTAATTGGCGTAGAATACTAAATACTACTATTGACGAGTATAATTATCCAAAAAGTGAGAAAGTAGCTGTAGCCACACCTGTTCTGAAACGTGCTCTCGATTATCAGGACTCAAGTAAATATAGATCTATTTCAATATATCCTTCAGACCAAAAGTGCTAGAATATGTAATTCTTAAACTACTAGTTAGCCATTCGTGAAAGATTTAAACATTGATGGATAAGCAGCCAGTATAAAGATAATTACAATCTACGGAGATAATTATAAGCAGTATTTTTTCACATGATTTACTGGCAATTATGGATGAGAACAAAGGTGGCATCCTGAGTTTATTCTACATGCTATTTTTTATATAGTTGTGCTTTGCAATATCTAAGATTGATTACTCTACTTTGAGGGCTGTTTTCCTGGTCCTATCACACAAATATAACTCATTACATGACCTACAAGATCAGTTTGTCGTATATATCTTTTAGTACTTAAGAGCGTTAATTTTCCAGTCCACTTCATCGAAACACAAAGTATCGAAAGCCTTAATATCTTCATTTCTTTCTGATATCTAGTGGGAGCTTGTTATATAATCTTGGGGTTACATATTTGAAATCTCTAAAACCTACAGTATATGTACATCTTGGCTCCAATAACTTGAAACTCTGTTACGATTCTCAGGTTAATAGAAGATATTGTGTACGAATTGGAAATTCTTACTCATAGCGCAAACCATTAAGCAGAGGTGCCACAGGGTGTACTAGGCTCAATACTAATCCTATTTTGTACCTTTAGTATGGATCTATCAAAACTATTATAAGGTATTGGAGCGAGGTCAAGAATTTTGTTGATGAAACAATTTTACTTGTCCATAAATGACACCGACGATACATATGTGATTTCAAAACAAGTCCTTGCAAGGGTTAGGGATTGAATGACAAACAACTGCAAATAAATTAAAATAAAACTGCAGTTTGTGGTAATAGGAAAGAATAATGATTAAGATTGGTTGTGGTGGCCAATTGGAAACGTCCTTGGATGGCGTTTAGAAAAGTGGAGATTAAACAAGAACTTGAAAAGGGAAATAAATGCAGCTGAATTATGGTTTTACTGAAGAATGTTCAAGATCCCATAGACTAAGAGAGAGAGAGAGAGAGAGAGAGAGAGAGAGAGAGAGAGAGAGATCACTTCTAAATTTGATAAGGAGGCAGATGGAATTTCTGGGACATGTAATAAAAAGAGAAAAGGCCGAAATTTTGTGCCTTACGGGAAAGATAGAAAGAGGGGAGAAGAGCAAGAGGCCGGCAAAGGAAAGTTCTTTTGGACAGCCTACTAGAGGAAACAAGTGAAAATATAACAGCTGGACTATTCAAAATTATACAGAGCTAGAGACAGGGCCAGGTGGAGGCAATTGACAGCCCACGTCAAGGACATGGTACCTAGATAGATATAGTAGATTCCCAGTTAACCTTTATCTGGTGTGGGTCATTGATACAAGCCAATCAGAATTTAGTAAGAAATTTTCTTTAACCTACGACGATTCTGCAACCAACATAGGAAAAATAGTAGAATAATATTCAATATCTCAATGAAAATAAAACGGAAATAATTACAAAACCCAAATCATACCTCAGTTTTAAAACGAAAGCATTAAAAGTTCACCTATTGGCCAAACTATAAGGTAAGCCATTTACAGTAACCAGACTCTAAACCACAAAAAATAAACATTATTATAAACAAGACAATTTATGTTTTAGTAAAAGCCACTATAATTGCAAGATGAGCAACACATCTCAAGATATCCTATATCCCATGGAATCACAAACATGATTCTATACTTAGTTGGTTTATAATTATAACTTATGCAACAACAACAAATGCAGCCGTTTCTAGTCCACTGCAGGACAAAGGCCTTAGACAATGTTAATCCATGTCTGGGGTTTGACCAGTCATTTCCTCAGCACGCTGACCAATTATGGATGTGAGATGGTTGGAGACTTTCGTCTGATCGCTCACAGCAAACCAACCTAGTATGGTGGCCATGACTAGTGCAGCTTTGCTCATCATGGTGATATGCAAACCCTTTCACCATGTAAAGGTATCTCCACTGTTAAAACATCTCAACAAAGACTTCGAATTAAAACGACAGAAGTACTTGTCCTTTTTAACTACCCTTAGCAAAGTCAAAATACTTTCGTTGTTCGTTGTTGTAGATGATTTAAAACAACGTATATCCTTACTTGGAAAATACCTTTTTTCATAAATCAGCAAACTATTTATAAACACTACCATTTACCAAGACTAGTTAAAAGATGAAATGTTGTACACATATAAAGTTTATAGTCGCGCCTTCGATTCAAATTGCTTAGTCCACGAAGTATTAAGGACAGTATTGACGATTTTTGCAATCTTGTTGATCACTAATAATCAGTTTTGTTTCATCAAAATGACATTGCCTTCTTAATTTCAACATGAAACTATTCATCAGTTATTAATTCAAAATATAATACATGCAAAACAAAATTAACTTATTACTTTTACAGTAAACTAAATAAGCAATATTAATTCCAGATTAAAAACAACGAAAAACAAATCTGTTGAAAACCACTTTTGCCGGACTGGTTGAAAAACAGACTAAGAACCAAAACACCCCACCACTAATTGCAATGATTGGTTAGTTATTACCTAACGAAGCGAGTAAGCCTGTTCACTAGTGAATGACGGAAAAATATTGATGATAGTTTAATATGAATTAAGTCGTATCAATAAATGCTCTCCCCAAAAAATATTCTCTTAAATATCAGAATTTCACAAGAAATTCCTCCTAACTTCTTACTAATCTGCAACTAACATATGAAAACCGAAGGTAAATATCTCGAAGCAAATAAAGAGGAAATAAAATCTAATCCTAAATCATGGCCCGGTTTCAAAACGAAAGCATTTGATAATAAACATGAATTGTATATTAAAACATGTCCGTTTAATCAATTATTGTGATAAAAAAAACTCGCTAGTTTATTAAAAATGTTAAAAAACATGTTGTATTTCCCCTGTTGGAGCCCCCTGGGCTTATAGCATCCTGCTTTTCCAACTAGGGTTGTAGCTTAGCAAGTAATAATAATAATAATAATAATAATAATAATAATAATAATAATAATAATAATAATAATAATAATAATAATAATAATAATAATAATAATAATAATGGGCAAGTTAAGCAACCCATGCAAGACAGTCTATGCCACCTGGAAACAATCATGATTTAACAAAGACGTATTTTTTAATTAGACTCTTAAATAAAGCTATTTAGATTCGTTTTTTTTATTTTTCTTTTTTGCCACATTGGCAATGTGAACAATCAAATGATTATATTTTCTAAGCCAAGTTAGATCAAAATCATGATTGTTATAGCATCTCCACCCATTTCAACAGGGTTAAAAAACCAGAACTGATCCTTTATAACCATTACTCAAGTCAAAATATATATGCTGATAATTATTACAGAGTTAAAGACATGCTTTCGATTCCAATTGCCCAATCCACAAAGTATTAAAGACAGCATCGACATTTCATGCAATAATGTGGATTACCAATAACTTTTTTTCCTATTATTATTATTATTATTATTATTATGATTATTATTATTATTATTATTACTTGCTAAGCTACAACCCTAGTTGGAAAAGCAGGATGCTATAAACTCAGGGGGCTCCAACAGGGGAAATAGCCCAGTGAGGCAAGGAAACAAGAAAAAAAATAAAAGAATTTTAACAAAACAAGAGGAAGAGGAATAAGATAAAATACTGAGCATGAGCGTACCCCCAAGCAAGAGAACTCTAACCTAAGAAAATGGAAGACCATGGCACAGTGGCTATGGCACTATCCAAAACCAGAGAACAATGATATAGTCGCAAATAAAGCTAATCACTATTTAGTAACAAAATTAACTAATAAAGAAACAAATTCAATTTTTTACCTAGATACTAAAGGAAGACTTAATATTAATTACTAAATAAGGCTTTCTAATTTCAGATTAAAAACAGATTTTGTGGAAATTCACTGACAACGACTAGGCCCGTCCTCTTAAACGAAGAACATATATATGCAGAAAACCAGTTCTGTCTGGTTGGTCGAAAAACAGGCAAGGGACCCCATCCCCCTTACAGTAAGAGTTAATTAGTCATTACTAATGCGGTAATTATACGTCTGCTATTGGAATGAGAGAAAAAAAATATTGAAACTGCTGTACACGAACAAACCTGGAAACATCTGAAAAAATCTAATGCCATACCTGATGATCAATCTGCATACAGAGAAAATTAATCCACAGAAACAACAGTGTTAGCGATAAAAAATGACATAACAGAAATTATAACAAATGGCAAGTGTTGCATTCTTGTGATGCTTGATCTAAGTGCAGCATTTGATACTGTAGAACATACATATCTGATGGAAGACCTTAAAGCTGTGGGCATTGTAGAACGAGCATACGACTGGTTTGTGAGTTATCTTGAAAACCGCAAAGTTAAAGTAGTAATATCAAATGTTGAATCTGAGACAAGAAAACTAAGCAAAGGGGTGCCTCAAGGCACTGTACTAGGTCCTCTCCTGTTTGAAATTTACACGATTGAACTGGCAAATATACTTGAAACTCACAGAGTTAAGTTTAAAATATACGTTGATGATACACAATTCTATTTCCCAATAGAATCAGTTGATGAAGCTAAAAGAAAGATACATGAAATAATGAATGCTATTAAGGCTTGGATGTTAAAAAAAAAAGCTCAACCTCAATGAAGATAAAAGTGAAAGTATTATTTTTGGAAATGAAAAAGATATAAAAAGAATCGAATGCTTCCAAAGAATTGAAATAGGTCAATCGATCATTGACCTAAAGAAATCTATCAGGAATCTTGGAGTAATCATGGATGATAGACTGACAATGAATGAACATATAAATAATATGGTAAGAAATTGTAACTATCATATTAGAAACATAGCATTTATTAGTAAATACTTAGATGAAAAAATCTATGGCCATACTCATTAATCATCACATATTTTCAAGAATTGATTACTGCAACTCACTGTTCTATGGCTTACCAAATTATCAGCTGAAGAAAATTCAGTGTGTACAAAACAGAGCCGCTAGATTAATAAAAGGACTACACAATAGGGAAAGAGTTACCCCTGCACTAATCAAATTACACTGGCTACCGGTAAAAGCGAGAATTGAATACAAGCTACTCATACTAACGTTTAAGATACTGAACCAAAATATCTAAAAGAATGCCTAAATAAACTAGAACTAGAAACAAATGTTAACATAAGACACGTGAGTGACAAACATAGGCTATCTGAACCAAGAACAAATAGTAAATTTGGTGAAAGAGCTTTTAGCTACTGTGCACCTAGACATTATAATAAACTCTCAACTGAAATGAAGGACCTAAAGGGAGCAATTGAATTTAACAAAAAACTAAAGACATTACTTTTCACAAGATCATATGATTTGGAAGATGCTACAATCAAAGAATTGTATAAGTTATAATGAAAATGTTTCGTTAGATGATTAATATGGACCCGCCCGAGTAGTAGTTCACTCGACTTCAGTGGAGGGTTGGATTTAAACCCAAAACAAGTAAACAAGTAAGTATTGTATCATTAAAGAAATGTTAAAAACAAACTGATAACAAGAAAATATAATGAGCATCAACAAAAATAATAAAATAACTACTATAAGAGATAATGTGATAAAAGAAAACAAAGAAACATTTAGGCTGTGACCTTCAGAAGAATTTTTTTTAATAGGTGTTCGATTTCCAAAGGAGATTACTACAAGAATTTAGTGAGGTGAGAAGGTATACTGATATCGAAAATATGGCACCATGTGTTTTTTGTCTTTAGATACACCTCGAGCTCCGTAAATCTAACAGAGTATAGTCTTCTAAAATTAGATTTTTCGTTTTCCGAAGCTCCTTTTTAGGTACTTGGCGTTTACTACGTAGTCAATGATATCGAGGTTGTCCGACTTCCGTTCAGCAGCTATACTAAGACATTTTTGGACAAGTGATGCTGTGATCGGGTTAACCTGGATTTATATACATCCCAAAACACCAGAGATCAATGGCTTACTACCGCTTACAAAATAATCAGGTAACAAAAAATGAGGGGGGGGCGGGTTTGACTTGCGACCCAAGGACGAGAAACGGTCTTAGAGAATATCGTCATCTTTGTGGTCATCCCAATGAATTAAGCAACGCTAGACTTATGTGCCCTTTTAGCTCGGAAAAGTTTCCTGCTCGCTGATTGGTTGGACAAGATAGTTCTAACCAATCGGAGATCAGGAAACTTTTCCGAGCTAAAAGGGCACCGTTGCGAGTCGGTGCAAATATGCCACGCTAAAAGAAATGGACTATAGTATTATACATCATGCAAATTTACTCACTGAATGTGTCTTAAGTTCGTTTTGGAAAAAAACACATACGTGACGGCTTTTATCACTGTACGAGTATAATAATCGCAAAGAAGAACTAAGACGATAAAATTTATCAGAGGATACCGTACATGTATAGACATGTAATCTAAAAATTATGTGTTGACCTTGATCAAAAGCAATTGATTGATATTCATAAATGATGAGATACTACGGAAAAACGAGGGAGTTAGTTTGAAACCAGGGGGTAGCTTGAAACCGGCTTTAAATTACCCCCGGGGGTAGCTTGAAACCGGCTTTAAATTACCCCCGGGGGTAGCTTGAAACCAGCTTTAAATTACCCCCGGGGGTAGCTTGAAACCGGCTTTAAATTATCCCCGGGGGTAGCTTGAAACCGGCTTTAAATTACCCCCGGGGGTAGCTTGAAACCGGCTTTAAATTACCCCGGGGGTAGCTTGAAACCGGCTTCAAATTACCCCCGGGGGTAGCTTGAAACCGGCTTCAAATTACCCCCGGGGGTAGCTTGAAACCGGCTTTAAATTACCCCCGGGGGTAGCTTGAAACCGGCTTTAAATTACCCCCGGGGGTAGCTTGAAACCGGCTTTAAATTACCCCCGGGGGTAGCTTGAAACCGGCTTTAAATTATCCCCGGGGGTAGCTTGAAACCGGCTTCAAATTACCCCCGGGGGTAGCTTGAAACCGGCTTTAAATTATCCCCGGGGGTAGCTTGAAACCGGCTTTAAATTACCCCCGGGGTAGCTTGAAACCGGCTTTAAATTACCCCCGAGGGTAGCTTGAAACCGGCTTTAAATTATCCCCGGGGGTAGCTTGAAACCGGCTTTAAATTACCCCCGGGGGTAGCTTGAAACCGGCTTTAAATTACCCCCGGGGTAGCTTGAAACCGGCTTTAAATTACCCCCGGGGGTAGCTTGAAACCGGCTTTAAATTATCCCCGGGGGTAGCTTGAAACCGGCTTCAAATTACCCCCGGGGGTAGCTTGAAACCGGCTTTAAATTACCCCCGGGGGTAGCTTGAAACCGGCTTTAAATTATCCCCGGGGGTAGCTTGAAACCGGCTTCAAATTACCCCCGGGGTAGCTTGAAACCGGCTTTAAATTACCCGCGGGGGTAGCTTGAAACCGGCTTTAAATTACCCCCGGGGGTAGCTTGAAACCGGCTTTGAATTACCCCCGGGGGTAGCTTGAAACCGGCTTTAAATTATCCCCGGGGGTAGCTTGAAACCGGCTTCAAATTACCCCCGGGGTAGCTTGAAACCGGTTTCACGTTACCCCCCCCCCCCCCGGGGTAGCTTGAAACCGGTTTCACGTCCCCCCACCCCGGTAGCCTTAAACCTGTTTCAAACTACCCGGGGGTAAGATTTGGAGGGGGTATTTTGAAACCGGTACACCGGTCTGGGATCGATGTAGCCATATGAAGGCTATAGGCTATCACCAAGGTCTATATCTGGACCGTGGCTAACACGTTGCCACTGTACTAACCAGTATAAACACAATTCAATATCTTAAATACAAAGACCTGATATAATTGAATCTACAAGTCTTACGTTGCAAGTATTGAAATCTACTCAACCAACCAGTCAGTACTGATGCCACATGCTTGCGTTACATTAAAGGACCCGAAATCCTTTAATATGTACCACCGCCAGGTTTCCACATGCAGACGTCACCAGCCAGGAGACACAGAAGGATATTTAGATGTATTAATAAATGAGATGCAAACTTGTTTTTAAATCGACTTCGTGTCTCCTGGGGGACCACCATTAACGACTGGGTTTTTTATTAACAATAAATTTCCTAGCTTTTTAAAGTCTCGGTAATACCCTCTTACCTGTTCATGTGAATCACACCATCTGCAAGAGAAAAAAAAAACAATTAGTATCAAATATGAAACTGATTATGATTAGCAAATTTTCTATGGACAATATCCCACAGAACATGATCAATAATAATGATTTACGTTTTTTTTTTCAATTAAACTTAATTATTTTCTTGTTTCTCTGAGTTACCCTAACGTAAATTTGACAATTTATATCGACTACAGGATATAATTCTTTAAATATTTGAGATTGAAACTTTATGACAAAATCAAGCGAATCGTACAGTGTGTCGAACCTTCAGTATGGTATGAAACCACATAAGCCTTCTACAATTAACATTTTAAGTAAATAGCAAAAATGTGGCAGCTTTCAAGAAAAACCTGAAGACTTTTCTTTTTAGAAAGTGTTATAACAGTGACCTGAAAACTATTAAGCCTGAATACAAATGCTAGCGAAATAACTGATAAGATACAGAGCAAAATATTAACTGAAAATAAGTTATTTTTCACGCACCAAGGCCCGCCTGAACAGACTTTTAGTGTTTGGTGGAGGGCGAGAAATAAACCCCTAAAAGTAAGTAAGTAGGTAAGTAACTCATTAAGTAAGCATATATGTAACCAATGAAGTAAGTATTTAAGTAACCAATTAATTGATTGATTGATTTAAAAATTTTTCAGACATCCTGACACCTAAGGTCATTGTCACCGAGTAACCGATTAAGTAATAAGACTGGTAATGTGAAGCTATTGTAGTATAGTAAGAAATACAAAAAAATAATAAAGGCTGACACCGTTTAAGAAATTGATCTAATTTGGCAGCCACTTTACTGAGATGTGATTTCACAAGACCATTCTCCTTTCAAGAAAATTTTACAAAATGAAAAATTGAAGCGATGTATAACATCAAACAACAATGAAGATGGAAGGAGGTTATGTTCTACCACTTGTTTGTGGGTGGGTGGGTGTGTGTGTGTGTGTGTGTGTGTGTGTGTGTGAACCACTCAAAGTCCTCTAAGACGTCACATCAGTTTACACTTAATTGCACAATTGAGCGACTCATTACGATAACTAACAAATATATAAGTGTGCAATATGTATCAAAGTTTATTGGAGTTGGTACTGCATACAGTGCATATTATGCATACACACGCACATACATGTACTTCATTCATATATGCATACATATGCATAAATATATACATTTAACTTTCCTTTCCGTAGATGCATTAAACTTGGAGTTGGTACTACACAGTGTGTAGATAATGTGCCAAACCTTAGTTACTGAAGGACAAATAAGTCTTAAATTAAATCTTACACAAATTTCATCGCTAGTAGATCATTATCGAAGAATTGGCGTAATAAATGACACGTGAATTACTTATAACTAGTTTTAATTCACAAAAAAAACTATCGTCAAAAGGTAAGGTTAACAATGACCTTTACATTTAGGTAACACTGAAGACGTTTCTCTCCGTCTTCCCACCTTGAGCGAAACTGTGGGTAATAACAACCTTTGCTTGACAGATCGAACAGCAGAAGAGGAACCAGTAGCTCTTCTGGTGAGCTTTATGCCACAATGAGGTGATTACCGTTATCCGTTGGCTGCATTATGAAAGGTTTAACTATTGAAATGATTCTATTCAAATTAATTTGATCAGCGATGGTATTTTCGAGAAGAAATCGTGTTTTCAAATAAATTTGTGGACTGAATAGGAGTCCGCTAGTTTCAAAAATATCAGTAACTATTTTCCTCGAGAGAGAGAGAGAGAGAGAGAGAGAGAGAGAGAGAGAGAGAGATTAACGAATGTGACCACTAGGCTTCACAATAATTCCATCCGGCAATTAATATACGTAGACCTCTCTTTCTCTCTCTCTCTCTCTCTCTCTCTCTCTCTCTCTCTCTCTCTCTCTCTCTCGGGATTAACGGCTTTGAAATCATGGAAATAAATCCCTTAAGGATTGAAGGATTTCGACGGGAAAGTGGGATTTAAATCCACATTAATGAGATGATTACTAGATGAAGGCCTGCAAAGGGGTCAACATAGCAAGTTTTTAGAAAAGATCATTTTGTGATAAGTCGAAATGACGAGGTCACTTGTATGGTATGTGTTGCCAGCTAACAGCAATTAAGTAAGTGAGAGAGAGAGAGAGAGAGAGAGAGAGAGATAGAGAGAGAGAGAGAGAGAGAGAGAGAGAGAGTCCAATCTGTTAAGTAAGAAATTCCAAGCCTATCATTGCTTTACAGTGATCGACCACGCTCTCAATCTAGAGTGGCACTCTGTAGAGCGCAGACCTCCGCCGCGGTAGCTTATTTCTCAACCTTTTGCTCGACCTTGACCTTTGACCTTAACATATATTAATTGCCGTGGATTTTCATACATTCAAATATGAATCAAGTTTGAGGTCTCTATGACAAACACCTCCAAACTTATGGTAGGTTACGTGAATTGAAAATTTGGCTTGACCGTGAACTTTACCTTTGACCTGGACCTTCCAAAATCTAATAATTTCCAGCTCTTGACATAACTTAATCCTTGCAGGTTTCATTACCCTAATATTAAAATTGTGGCCTGAAAGCTGTTCACTAACAATCACACACACACATACACACCAGGGGTAATACACAACCTCCTTCCAACTTCGTTGGCGGAGGTAACAATGCAACTGCAACAAAAGCTAACGCAAAAAGGTTTGGATCAGTCACGTTTTTTCTATCTATATTAGACAAAACATGAATAATCTTATGGTCACAAGTTGCCAATGATTGATATTATGGTCCACACCAGGTTCCTAGAAGTCTAGTTCTCAACAAAACCTTGGTTTACGTATCCCAAATTAATTGACTTCGATGGCCAAATCCTTCCAATTAGTTTAAATGGGAAATTTTCTTGCTCCAGGTGGTTAGAACAAGTTTCGTTTTCAGTAGTTAATTGAAAATGAACAAGTTATTACTATAGCTGCTTCATACGCCGATACAAGATTAGTTTTGATTTATAAATTTGGGCTAAATATTTCGGCGATGGGGCCTGTTAGACCATTCAATGCACTAGAGAGAGAGAGAGAGAGAGAGAGAGAGAGAGAGAGAGAGAGAGAATGCATCATATGTAGGTCGATAGTCCTTACAAAAGCAATGTATGAATTCCAAATGGTGTACGAGTAATTAATTTCGTCAAAGAAGACTCATACCACATGTCTGTCCCCCCACACTAGCCTGTGTCTTTCCCCACACTCGCCGGAGTCTTTCCCCACACTCGCCTGAGTCTTTCCCCACACCTCGCCTGAGTCTTTCCCCACACTCGCCGGAGTCTTTCCCCACACTCGCCTGAGTCTTTCCCCACACTCACCTGAGTCTTTCCCCACAGTCGCCTGAGTCTTTCCCCACACTCGCCTGTGCCTTCCCCACCGAAGTCTGTGTCTTCCCACACAATCTCTCACAAAGATTACTAATTTACCTTGAAAACTGTTCACAAATCCTCAATTGCAACTTCGTAGAGTTAACATCGACTATTATTATTATTATTACTACTTGCTAGGCTAAAACCCTAGTTGGAAAAGAAGTATGCTATAAGCCCAGGGGCTCCAGCAGGGAAAATAGCTGTGAGGAAAGAAAAAACTATATTCTAAGAAGAGTAACAACAATAAATATATCCTATATAAACTATAAAAACTTTGAAAAAATAAGGAGAGAAATAAGATAGGAGAGTATGCTCGAGTGTACCCTCAAGCAAGAAAACTCTAACCCAAGACAGTGGAAGACCATGGTACAGAGGTTGTGGCACTACCCAAGACTAGAGAACAATGGTTTGATTTTGGAGTGTCCTTCTCCTAGAAGAGCTGCTTACCATAGCTAAAGAGTCTCTTCTACCCTTACCAAGAGGAAAGTGGGCAGTGAACAATTACAGTTCAATAACCCCTTGAGTGAAGAAGAATTGTTTGGTAATCTGTGTTGTCAGATGTATGAAGACAGAGGAGAATATGTAAAGAATATGCCAGACTATTCAGTGTGTGTGTAGGCAAAGGGAAAATGAACCGTAACCAGAGAAGGATCCAATGTAGTACTGTCTGGCCAGTCAAGACTCCATAACTCTCCAGCGGTAGTATCTCAACTAGGGCTGTATTGGCCAGAACAGGTGACTAACCTAGTCAAATGGGACTTTAAAACTGACCAGCCCTTACGAAGGCAGTGAATTTAGTGTTTCTACGCAATCTGCTAGTAACAGAACTAATGAAATTCAAGAATTGATAAATGAGAAATATTTCGACATATTAGCATTATCTGAAGCATGGTTAAATGACTTCCATTTAGCTAAGATTGCTGAAATGACCTCCATACACAGATGCTTTGAGGGGGGGGGGGTCCTATCGACGTGTTTTGATAATGTGGTTGTGATAATTAACACAAATTACGCAGTGATACGCAAATTACCCAAGAGCGTATAAGTACGACAAACTGATATTGGAGGTCATGTAGTGCGTAGGGTTGTTGCATTGTGTAGGTAAGAGCAAGCAATTGAGCAAGTATGTAAGGAAGTAAGTAATTAAGTGAGTGAGTGAGTGAGAAGTCAGTTAGGAATGAGGAGTGAGGGAGGAGGGAGGAGGGAGGAGGGAGGTGGGAGGAGGGAGGAGTGAGTGAGTGGGTGAGTGAGTGAGGTGGGTGAGTGAGTGAGGAGTGGGTGAGTGAGTGAGGAGTGGGTGAGTGAGTGAGGAGTAAATAAGTGAGTGAGGAAGGATTGAGGAGTGAGTGAGTGAGTGAGTGAGTGAGTAAGCGAGTGAGTGAGGAGTGAGGAGTGAGTAAGCGAGGGAGTGAGGAGTGAGTAAGCGAGGGAGTGAGGAGTGAGTAAGCGAGGGAGTGAGTAAGCGAGGGAGTGAGGAGTGAGTAAGCGAGGGAGTGAGGAGTGAGTATGTATGTATGTATGTATGTAGTATGTATGTATGTATGTATGTAGGTATGTATGTAAGCAAGCAATATATTTACAGAAATTCGAAGTACATTCTTTCGTTTTCTACCCACCAGCATAATTTCCACATTCTGATATCAAATCTGAAATTCCTGATCACTTCACATAAAATACAAAGTGAGGAGGCCTACTGATCACACCAAAAGACAGTTACTATACGCAAAATAATATGATAGCAGCCGGTAGTAAGGCGTATACAATTGCGTATCGATGCTCGAACATTTAATATCACTTCTCCCGTTGCGTAAACAATTTGCTTTAGTCCTTTGCTTGCTTGCTTTTACTTAAGGATTACTGCTTTCCTGGTCCTATGAAAACATGGGAACTACTCACTAAAGGGCGTACAAAATCTACATTATCGAAGCACTTAGAGCAACTTTATACAACCAAATATAAATATCTCCACTTACGGAGATACTCATGGAGGAAATAAAATCATTGACTAGAACGAGCACTCGGTAGAATGCATACCTTCGCCAACATCACAGGA
>NW_027168807.1:25000-55662 GCF_036898095.1 Palaemon carinicauda | reverse complement strand
CTGAATTCTTCAAAGGAGAGACTGGTATTTTTTTCTTTTTCTTTTCTTTTTTTCGTAAAGTTTATTTCTGTATATTCAAAGCTTGTTACACTAGTTCTTTTTTAACATTTTGAGATTTGAGTAACTTTTATGAATGAAGAGCCCGACACCCCCACTAGACCTATATATATATATATATATATATATATATATATATATATATATATATAATATATATATATATATATATATATATATATCATCGGACATACCTAGTCCACTACAGGACAAAGGCCTCAGACATGTCCTTCCACTTGGATCTGTTTATGCTCTCTCTCTCTCTCTCTCTCTCTCTCTCTCTCTCTCTCTCTCTCTCTCTCAATACACACATTTATATATATATATATATATATATATATAGTATATATATATATATATATATATTATATATATATATATATCATATTATATATATATATATATATATATATATATATATATATATATATATATATATATATATATATTCTCTCAAGTATGTCTAAATATATTCCGTTTATCAATTCTCGAATTTGAATAGTTTTACTACCCACAGACTGTATATTTCCATAGCTACAGTTTATGAAATCATTAGTAGGCCTATTTATGATCTGTATTTTCTGAACGTCTTTTCAATTCCAAGTCATAAGCTTTACAATCTCTTGAATTAATATGTGGTAATTTTGTGTTGTTCAACTTTGTGCAGTTAATACACATTGACATTTGCAAATTACACTCCTTGGTAGAGCTTTTTTTTTCTGAACACGAAGTAGGCCTAAGTAAACCTAAGGTTAATCCTGTGGTCTCAGCAAAAAGGTTTCACTTAATACCGTGAAGAATTGAGGTCGAGTGCGGTCGAATCTTAACTTAATTAACTAACATGTTTAGTAAGAACTTTGTTATGACAGAGAGAATTAAGAAATAACCAAGTTTCTAGATTAAATTTAAAACAGATATCGCAAGAATGATTTCTTTCAGTTATATAGAAATAACAGTTTATGTTTCTTTGGCTTTTATCATATTTCTAGGCATAATTTGCAATAAATTAATTAGTTTTCAAACATAAAAACGCAAATAAATTCATTAATGAAAATGTAAACAATCTCAAAACATGAAAATATTTGTTTACAAACATCATATTCACGTTGCAACAGAAGCCATCTAAATGAAACGAGCTAAATTTAGTGTGGTTTCTCTATCTCTTCTAGGAATAAAGTACACACAAACACACACACACACTCTCTCTCTCTCTCTCTCCTCTCTCTCTCTCTCTCTCTCTCTCTCTCTCTCTCTCTCTCTCTCAAAATAAAAACACATACCAACCATTTATGTTCACCCACATCCCTACCACCTTCATATTACAGTAACCAAACATTACTTATTATTGATTTGTTCTCCTCATTTATTTATTTCCTATCCTCACTGGGCTATTTTTCCTGTTGGAGCCCTTGGGCTTATAGCAACTTGCTTTTCCAACTAGAGTTGTAGCTTAGCTAGTAATAAGAATAATAATAATAATTATTATTATTATCATTATTATTATTATTATTTGCTAAGCTACAACTCTGGTTGGAAAAGCAGGATGCTACAAGCCCAGGGGCTCTCACAGGGAAAAACAGCCCAGGTGAGGAAAGGAAACAAGGAAAAAATAAATTATTTCAGGAACAGTAACAACACTAAATTAGACATTTCATATATAAACTATAAAAACTTTAACAAAACAAGAGGAAGAGAAATTAAATAGAATGTTATAATAATAAAATGACAGGTCTTTCATGCTTAAGTAGGGTAATGGTCCAGAGGTAAAAAAAGAAAAGAAGAAAAAATAAGGATTATAACTGTGATGGATGACAAACACTTTCCCGTAGGTAAACCGAATGACATCATCGTTATGGTATTTTTCAGCGACTCATCAACATCCGTGGAACGGGGTTCCATAGGATGTTACTGTACGTTTCAACCAAGGTTATGTGTGTAGTCTATGAAAATCGGAGTTTCAAAACGTTTTTAAGCACTTTAAAATATTACTTTATTGATATTATGTATATATAATCATAATATTATCATATGTTCATAAGACTACTTGTTAATGTGGTTTAATTTTGGTAGGGAAGTAATTTTACTTGAAACATCAGTGATGTCTTTCCCGAGAGAGGAGAGAGAGAGAGAGAGAGAGAGGAGAGAGAGAGAGGACAGAGAGAGAGAGAGGGAGAGAGAGAGGTAATAAATTTAAGGAAGGTTTTAATCATTTTAATCTATTGTTAGGAAGTTTTGTTAATTGTATTCTTAAAAGTATTCTATTGTTAACTGTAGTGATAATTTGGTGTGGCTATGTACTGTATCTATGCTCTCTCTCTCTCTCTCTCTCTCTCTCTCTCGTCTCTCTCTCTTCTCTCTCTCTCTCTCTCTCTCTCTCTCTCTCTCTCTCAAATCATTAAATTTTATAAATATTTAATCAAATTCCTTTTCAAAACACGCACTGTAAGTCATGATTCAAATTTCTCTTTAAAATCCAACAGAGTTTTATACAGCCCAACTCCATTTTAAAATCGACTTCTATCCATAAATAATCCACAGCTGTGCGATACTGGGTCCATCCTAAACTTGAGAAAAGCCAGAAGTAAGATTGACATTTTCTCTTCTCTTATCTTCATTGGCGTTCCCTTCCTGTGACGTCCATAAGTAGCGGACTCTTAGCTATAACAGACACCGCTATTAAAATTAGGAATAAGTACTTTCTAAACACGAGGGTTGAATTATAATTCCTTTTTGAAAAGTAAGTGAGAAATGTTCGTTATTTTCTCACCCTCAGAAAGAAATAAAGTTTCATTGATACAAAGTACTTAGGAATCAAGTCACGCATTCATTCTAAATCTACTCAGCACGGAGCGTTTTCATAGACGATATGATAATAGTTTATCTTCTCAGTCATCGTTGTGTAGTGTCTCTTAAACACATACATTAGAAGGAAATAAAGTTTCACTTATACAAATTAACTTATTTCTCAACTCACACATTCATTTTGATTACAAGGAGCGTTTTCATAGACGATATGATAATAGTTTGTCTTAGCAGTCATTGTTTACAATTATATCCTAAAATGTGAGAGACTCGATCCTCTTTTATTAATATAACCCTTTTATTTAGAGCTTTACATCCCTTATCAACAGGTGGCTGTGTCGTCTATAGTTTCGTCTGCACCCGTTACCATGCGTCATGGCAACCCTTAAGGACTCAGAGTCTCGCCCTGCCGTCGGTCGGTGTCGTTCGCAGTCTCCTCCTGTTGCCACAGGTAAACAACATCAAGGGCGCACGGCTTACGAAGGACTTAGTTTCTCTCTGATATAATTGAAGAAGTGTTGTTCTAGATGAAGAGGATCTTAAACTAGTGTTGTGTTCTGTGTTACGAATAAAATAGGTGAGGAAATTTTAATTTCTTGCTTCTTGAAAAAGGTTTTATCTTGCGTCACTCAGCTGTTTTTGACAGTGAACGAAACGAAGTTTTGTGTTATTTATGATATCTTGAATGTTGTCGTATGCTAATTATTAACTTAAAAAGGTGATAAGTGCTTACGAAGTGATATTTAACACCACCATGAGGTGACAGTGAGTGCTTTTCGCTTACAGAATATCAAAACGGCAAACAAGTACATAGAATATTCTGACTAGTGTTTTACTTGTTTAATTTAAACTTGTGATAATACCGGCATTAATTTGTTATTTGTTTTGACGTTTTCTTATTTTAGAATGATTTATTGTTAATTTGTTCTCTTCATTTATTTATTTCCTTATTTCCTTTCCTCACTGGGCTATTTTTCCCTGTTGGAGCCCCTGGGCTTATAGCATCTTGCTTTTCCAACTAGGGTTGTAGCTTGGATAGTAATAATAATAATAATAATAATAAAATCGAATTATTACGAGATATACAATGTGTGACGTATAATGTCAACGTGGGGATGTGTTAATGTTAAGAAGGACACTTGAAGGAAGAAGACCAGGAGACGGGCCAGACATGTAGAGTGTGAGGGTTTTAAGAGAGAAGGGGGGGGGGGGGAGGGGGGTTGGTGGATGAGGAGTGGGTGAGTGAAGGGGGGGTTTGGTGGATGAGGGGAGTGGGTGAGTGACCCAGTACACCCACCACACTAGGATCTCTTCTATATTTGGCACAACACAGACCTTGATTATTGTATGCAGTTGAGTTAGTTGTTACCCAACATTTGCGCGGGTAAATAAGATATTTTTTTTGTTTTAACCCTATCTCTACCTTGTAAAGGGGAGAGAGAGAGAGAGAGAGAGAGAGAGAAGAGAGAGAGAGAGAGAGAGAGAGAGAGAGAGGAGAAGAGTTGACAAGGATTTTAGAAGTCAAAAGACTTTTTACCCTATTCGTAGACTCCATGTGCTGTAGGTGTAGAAAATTATCTTAAATGTTAGTGTGTTTATGATCTTGAGAGAGAGAGAGAGAGAGAGAGAGAGAGAGAGAGAGAGAGGAGAGAGAGAGAGAGAGAGAGTTGACAAGGATTTTAGAAGTCAAAAGACTTTTTACCCTATTCGTAGACTCCATGTGCTGTAGGTGTAGAGAATTATCTTAAATGTTAGTGTGTTTTATGATCTTGAGAGAGAGAGAGAGAGAGAGAGAGAGAGAGAGAGAGAGAGAGAGAGAGAGAGAGAGAGAGAGAGAGTTGACAAGGATTTTAGAAGTCAAAAGACTTTTTACCCTATTCGTAGACTCCATGTGCTGTAGGTGTAGAAAATTATCTTAAATGTTAGTGTGTTTATGATCTTGAGAGAGAGAGAGAGAGAGAGAGAGAGAGAGAGAGAGAGAGAGAGAGAGAGAGAGTGTTACAAGGATTTTAGATGTCCTAAATTAATTTTTACTGCATTTGCTTTTGAATAGAGATAATTAAGTTTAAGCGTTAATAGTTTTTATGATCAGAGAGAGAGAGAGAGAGAGAGAGAGAGAGAGAGAGAGAGAGAGAGAGAGAGAGAGAGCTGTGTTTGTTACCCCTGCATGAACGTGACTTCGTTCAATATTGCCTTTGCAATGTCAGGGGTAGTGTGCAACCTTGAAGCTTCATGAGAAGATTTGCAAGTAAATTAGTTAGTGAAAGCAGTTCACGTGACATTTGCATATTGATAATCTATATATATTCTCCTTAGTTAACCTTCATTTAAAACCTATATATAACAGCTTGCGTATGAGGGTTAATTTATTCTGTTTATGAATATAAGTCTAGACTAATATCAAGTTTGCAGCATTAGTATATACGGTGGTGACCGATAGACCCAGTTTTCTAAACCATTAGTCTCTCTCTCTCTCTCTCTCTCTCTCTCTCTCCTCTCTCTCTCTCTCTCTCTCTCTCTCTCTCTCACAGTAGGAAGAGGGGGAATGGAATTTCCCTCCCTTTTCCGGAGGAAGAGGGGTGTGGGAAATATTGTCCTGCTTGTGGCCAATCTGTTGCTCAGTAGCCGAATGCAAAATCATAAGTTTCCACACTGAAATACAGCAGTTACTTAATGGCATGGATATTGTTAAACACATTAGCCTCTCTCTCTCTCTCTCTCTCTCTCTCTCTCTCTCTCTCTCTCTCTCTCTCTCTGCTAACAATTGAGGATTCCCCCTCAGACGCATCTCATTGCTGAACGAACTGCCCGGCCCTTAGCACCTGCCCTTATAATTCAGTTTAATATTCATCTTTCTCACATACGTGAATCACTTAGTTATATAGTACTTAATCGTATTTTTACTAAGTCATCCCACCCTGCTTTTAGCATCTCTCTCTCTCTCTCTCTCTCTCATCTTCTCTCTCTCTCTCTCTCTCTCTCTCTCTCTCTCGCGCGCGCGCGTTTGTTTTCAATTGAGATACTTTCTTTATTTTACAAATCTTGAGAGCTTAGGCCTATAGGATTACTGATTACGGCACAGGGATGCACTCTAACGATGTTGCTTTAGTGTGTAATCCTTAATACTGATAATAGATACACAAGTTAATGTTTTTTAAATTGTCAGTTGGAAGTAGAACACTGCAGTTCAGAATTTATAGGTCAAGAATGTGTTCATGTCAATGGTCTATATACTTTTTTTTTTATTCTATAATTGATAACGGGTATTTCTGGTTGTTTCATTGTTAGAGTTATCTTGCTTGAGGGTACACACTATTCTTTCCCCTTACTTTTACTCACTTGGCTATATTTCCCTGTTGGAGTCCTTGGGCCTATAGTATCCTGCTTTGCCAAATAGGGTTTTTAGCTTTGCTGATAATAATAGTAATAATAATGGTAATATCGAAACTTTTTATTTAAAGCTGTTTTTATTGTCACGTATGATGTTACAGGATTTGACTTATGTATAGAATGATATACGATACTGCAAAGTAAGGACTTAGGCCTACTCAGCAAAGTAGTAATAATGAATAAGAAAATCGTACGTAACCTTTATTTTAAGGGCCTGAATAATGATGTATTTAACGTAAGGAATCCCATTTTAAAAGCCTGCTTACCACCTTAAGGTAAACATTAGATTCGCCCAGTTGTTTGTATCGAAAAACTGGTTTTCTGTTTTACAAGCTCAACAACAACCTTGTAAAGTTCTAAAGGTACCCAGAGGTCCAATAGTGACCTGTAAGATGACACCTGTCATTATAGCTGTCTCTCATTGTTACTTGGCGGTACCTGTTATTCACCTTTGACTCCCACCCTCACGATACAGTCTCTCTCTCTCTCTCTCTCTCTCTCTCTCTCTCTCTCTCTCTCTCTCTCTCTCTTTGCGCGGCAGCATAGGTCTAGAACTTTCTCTTTTTTTTTACATTTAGTTACTGCTGACTTGTTTGATTTTATGATTTAAGTGGAGATAAATGTTACTTGTTAATTCGTTGTATTATTTTGAATACATTTTCGTATTCTATTTTATTCTATTTATGTAAAAAAGTTTGTTCGTCCCAAAATTTTCGCCAGTTAACTCGATCACAATTTCAACTATTTGGATGGTACTTACAGTAGGTAAACAATATGCTATCCATAATTGTTTCAACTAATGTCTATTATGACCGAAATAACTTTTAAATATCTTGTGTCTTAAAAACTTCTCTTAAGGTCTAAAATAAAAATTTCGTTGGAACTTCAGAAATTCAAATTTGCACCAAATGTTTTGATGTTGAACAGATTGACATGATTCTCACTAAATTGTTTATATATGACATCTATTTTAACGTTGTAAATGTTATGATATTTTATTTATTATTATTATTATTATTATTATTATTATTATTATTATTATCCAAGCTACAACCCTAGTTGGAAAAGCAAGATGCTATAAACCTAGGGGCTCCAACAGGGAAAAATAGCCCAGTGAGGAAAGGGAATAAGGAAATAAATAAATGAAGAGAACAAATTAACAATAAATCATTCTAAAAACAGTAACAACGTCAAAACAGACATGTCATATATAAATTATTAACAACACCAAAAACAAATATGTCATAAATAAACTATAAAAAGACTTCTTACATATAGTTTATCTATATCCTTATTTCCTTTAGGCTTTGTCCTATTTTTCCTGTTAGAGGCCTTGGGCTTATAGCATCCTGCTTTTCCAACTAGGGTTGTAGCTCAGCTAGTAATCACAGCAAATGATAATAAAGTTAATACCTTACACATATGTGATCAGGAATCTCTCTCTCTCTCTCTCTCTCTCTCTCTCTCTCTCTCTCTCGTAGCCTTAATTTGTTTGCATAAGAAATCTACTCTTAGTAGATTATATCAGAGGTAGGCTACCCTTTGTAAACAATACATGTAAACATGTTTATCTATTATTCATTTCTAATTTACTTGGTTAGGCCTATGTCGTACAGTTACGCAGACTAGAAGTGTGATTATTATTATTATTATTATTATTTATTATTATTATTACATGCTAAGCTACAAACCTAGTTGGAAAAGCAGACTGCTATAAGCCCAGGGGCTCCATTAGGGAAAATAGCCTAGTGAGGAAAGGAAACAAGGAAAATATTTTAAGAACAGTAACATTAAAATTAATAAATAGATATGATTCGCTATATTGAATTAAGGCAGTGATATTTATTGTCAAATTCTTGAATCTGTATAATATTAGGAACTTTATTAGTCACCGAAACCCTCTGGTAAAAATTATAGAAAAAATTATCAAATTTTTGAACAATTTTCGATATTTATTCACACATTTTTCCCAATTTGTCGTCTATAGTTGCCCCTTTCTGGGTGGGGATACCTTAACGTGGTGAAAGGGTTTGCGTATCGCCATGATCAGCAAAGCTGTACTAGTCAGGGCCACCCATACTAGGTTGGTTTGCTAAGAGCGATCTGACGAAAATTTCTCATCACCAATCCACACGTGGCATCGTAGTGATGAAAACTGACCAAACTATAGACATGAATAAAGACATGTCTGAGGCCATTGTCCTGCAATGGACCAGAAACGGTTGCAGTTGTTGTTGTTGTATTCAAGGTTATACAATATTGTATTCTATAGACCTAGGTCCAGATAATTATGGAATAACCACTGTAGTCTTTCTGGTATAAATTGATCTGTGATTATCAGTTCATAGGTCTAATTCGTTTTCAGTAAACCAACACATTTGTTGTTGTTGTTGTTGTTGTTGTATTCAAGGTTATAGAATATTGTATTCCATAGACCTAGGTCCAGATAATTATGGAATAACCAATGTAGTCTTTATGGTATAAATCGATTTGTGATCATTAGTTCATAGGTCTAATTAGGTTTCAGTAAACCAACAGATCGTTGCATTGTTGATATCTATGATATCTCCTGTGGCCCTTGAACAAAACATCTAATCCTATCAACATGCCACTTTGCATTCTCAAATGTGCTGTTATCAGATAAGATACGATGTGTTCGTTGATAAGCTTCATGTTTATCCCGGTCAAACTGATTAAACCACATCTGCTGTAGGGTGTAACTTCGCTAGTCAAAGTCCTTTCTTTCTCAGCTTTCGTCTCCGTGTTCTTAGAGATTCATTGTGGATTTACTTTTAGGTTATTGTAGATTTACTTATGAGGAATTCTTGGTCTCTTTAGATTATTGTAGATTTATTTATGAGAAATACTGGTTCACTTTAGATTATTGTAGATTTACTTATGAGGAATTCTTGGTCACTTTAGATTATTGTAGATTTAGGCTACTAGTGAGGAGGAATACGTAGTCACTTTAGATTATTGTAGATTTACTTATGAGGAATTCTTGGTCACTTTAAATTATTGTAGATTTAGGCTACTTGTGAGGAGGAATACGTAGTCACTTTACATTATTGTAGATTTACTTATGAGAAATTCTTGGTCACGTTAGATTATTGTAGATTTACTTATGAGGAATTCTTGGTCACTTTAGATTATTGTAGATTTAGGCTACTAGTGAGGAGGAATACGTAGTCACTTTAGATTATTGTAGATTTACTTATGAGGAATTCTTGGTCACTTTAAATTATTGTAGATTTAGGCTACTTGTGAGGAGGAATACGTAGTCACTTTACATTATTGTAGATTTACTTATGAGAAATTCTTGGTCACGTTAGATTATTGTAGATTTACTTATGAGGAATTCTTGGTCACTTTAGATTATTGTAGATTTACTTGTGATGAATACTTGGTCACTTTAGATTATTGTAGATTTACTTATGAGGAATTCTTGGTCACTTTAGATTATTGTAGATTTACTTATAAGGAATGCATGGTCACTTTAGATTATTGTAGAATAATTATGAGGAATTCTTGGTCACTTTAGATTATTGTAGATTTACTTGTGATGGATTCTTGGTCACTTTAGATTATTGTAGATTTAAGAATACTTAGCCACTTTAGATTATTGTAGATTTACTTATGAGGAATACTTGCTCACTTTAAACTATTGGCAGATTTACTTACAAGGAATGCTTGGTCACTTTAGATTATTGTAAATTTACTTAAGAGTACTTAGCCACTTTAGATTATTGTAGATTTACTTGTGGGTAATACTCTCCACATTAGTCTATTGGCAGATTTACTTATAAGGAATGCTAGGTCACTTTACATTATTGTAGATTTACTTAAGAGTACATTGTCACTTTAGATTATTGTAGATTTACTTGTGAGGAATACTGGTTCAATTTAGACTTGGCAGATTTACTTATGAGAAAAACTTGGTCACTTTAGATTATTGTAGATTTACTTATGAGAAATACTCGGTCACTAGATTATTGCAGTAAGGCCTACTTAAGAAGAATACTTAATTGCAGTTACTTAAGAATACTTGGTCACTTTGTATTAATGTCAGATTTACTTATAACAATTACTTGAACAGCTAGTTTATCATAGTCCAGCCTAACAACAGAAGACGACCTATGTGCAACTGGATCATCGAAAAAGAAGCGCTTCGGGTTTTGTTGCCAAGGTCACCTAGATATTCATTTGATCTTCGCTTGCTCAAGAAAACCTTCCTTGTAAAGCTTACTCCAAATCCAAGTAGAGTTTGTGATTTTATTTACTTTAAGGTTTATTTATTGCATATCTGTAGTACGCTTTTTTTTCAGTTAGTTAACTTGAAAGTTTTCGAGCTTACTTTTCAGGTCTGTTACTGTTTTTAGAATGATTTATTGTTAATTTCTCTCCTCATTTACTTATTTCCTTATTTCCTTTCCTCACTAGGCTATTTTTCCTCTGTTGGAGTCCTTGGTCCTTGGGCTTACAGCATCTTGCTTCTCCAAGTAGGGTTGTAGCTTGGCTAGTAATAAGAAATACTTCTTATATCACTTATTGATTTCCTTATTTCCTTTCCTCACTGGGTTATTTTTCTCCTGTTTGACTCCTTGTGCTTATAGCATCTTACTTTTCCAACTAGGGTTATAGCTTGGCTAGTAATAAGAAATACTTCTCATATCACTTATTGATTTCCTTATATCCTTTCCCCACTTGGTTATTTTTCCCTGTTGGAATCCTTGGGCTTATAGCATCTTGCTTTTCCAACTAGGGTTGTAGCTTAGCTAGTAATAATGATAATAATAATAATAATAATAATAATAATTACTTCTTATATCGTTTATATATTTCCTGATTTCTTTTCCTCACTTGGCTATTTTTCCCCTGTTGGAGTCCTTGGGCTTATAGCATCTTGCTTTTTCTACTAGGGTTGTAGCTTGGCTAGTAATGAGAAATACGTCTTATATCAATTATTGATTTCCTTATTTCCTCTCCTCACTGGGCTATTTTTTCCTGTTGGAGTCCTTGGGCTTATAGCATCTTGCTTTTACAACTAGGGTTGTAGCTTGGCTAGTAATAAGAAATACTACTTATGTCACTTATTGATTTCCTTATTTCCTCTCCTCACTTGGCTATTTTTCCCTGTTGGAGTCCTTGGGCTTATACCCTCTTGCTTTTCCAACTAGAGTTGTAGCTTGGCTAGTAATAATAATAATAATAATAATAAAAATAATAATATAAAACAGTGGGGAACATTGTGTCCTACTGGACTTACAACTACAATATCTATCTGTTGCATAAATTCTTAGGTATTTAAGAGTATCACAGCGTATTCTGTTAACTGTCAAAACCACTTATCAAAGCACTTATGAAACAAGAAAGACTTCGGCTTCTTCCTGAAAGCCTTAATATATTCAGTCTTTTGGATGTCTCGTGTTAGTTTTTCGTAGTCTTGGGGCCGCATATTTAAAAACTCTAGATCTTATCTTAGTCATTTTGTTATTAAGTAAATCATTGGTAGTTTTTTTTTCCTTTCACTTTGCCAAGATGAGATGTAAGGTTTTGATAATTGTCAATTAAGACTTTAATTATATTAATTTCGGTGTAAGTACAAGTGTGATCCGTATGTAATTTCTCCTTTGCTGTCTGTTGCAATCGGGAATTCTTAACACAGACACACACATACAGTATATATATATATATATATATATATATATATATATATATATGTGTGTGTATATGTATATATATATATATATATATATATATATATATATATATATATATATGTATATGTGTATATATATATGTATATGTATATATATATATATATATATATATATATATATATATATATATATATATATATATATATATATATATATATATATATATATATATATATATATAGAGGTCTATCTATAGTGTGTGTGTGCAATTATAATTTTGCACATTTATACGTGATTTTCATATACAGTATATTCATATAAGCCAAGGGTCAATCAGCTTAATGATAAAGTGAAAAAAATAAAATCTAATTTTTGTTTCTAAGACATTATACATTTTTATATATATACTAAACTCCCACGTACGGTAATACTTGTAAACAAAGTGAAGAGATGCTGGTAGAACAAGTGTTTTTGAAATTGATAAGATTTGAAGGTCAATATGGGTATTACAATAATAATATTCTCCATAAACGATAGATAATTCGTTTCTTTAAAGCAAGTAAATACATTGACATTTATATCCTTAGTACGAAAAGATTTTTTTTTTTTTATTTAGGAGAATCTGAACTGTTTGCAGTAGAATAGGACTTAAGTGAACAGAACTTCTGTTTATTGACATTGTTTATCCTCTTAATATAACTGGTTGCCACCGGTTTTCACGCTGGTTACATTTCTCAAGGTAAATAAATGTCATGGTCTGCGTTGTAACGAAACCCACAAGTGCATGACAAGGTTGCTGTATTGCTGTACTTTGCATCTGTTAAAAGATCACTTGTTTTGGTGGCAGATGTGGTAACGTCCCTGACTGGTGAACGCCAGACGGGGGTTCGAGTCCCGCTCAAACGCGTTAGTTTCTTTGGTCGCTGCAACCTCGCCATTCTTGTGAGCTAATGATGGGAGGTTTAGGGGAGCCTATAGGTCTATCTGCTGAGTCATCAACAGCCATTGCCTGGCCCTTCTTGGTCCTAGCTTGAGTGGAAAGGGGCAATAACGCCAGACTGAGCTTCGAGCCTCTCAAACTCTTTAGTTTCTTTGGTCGCTGCAACCTCAACATCTTTGTGAACTTAAGATGGGAGGTATAGGGGAGCCTATAGGTCTGTCTGCTGAGTCATCAGCAGCCATTGCCTGGCCCTTCTTGGTCTTAGCTTGGGTGGAGAGGGGTCTTGGGGACTAATCTATAATCTATAAATAAATAGATTCAATCAAGGTTGTCAAACGATGCCTTTTTTCTTTTATTTGATATTTTTCCTTAATTTGGTCTGATTTTTTCCTTAATTTGCTCTGATTTTTTCCTTATTTTATGTGATTTTTCCCTTTTTTATGTGATTTTTCCTTTAATTTGTGATTTTTTCTTTATTTGTAAAGGTTTTTCCTTTTTTGATGTGATTTTTCCCGTATTTGTAATGATTTTTTCCTTATATGATGTGATTTTTCCAGTATTTGAGGACATTTTTTTTCTTTATTTGATGTGATTATCCCTCATTTGATATGATGTTTCCCTTATTTGTTATGAGTTTTCCCTTATTCGTTATGATTTTCCCTTATTTGATATGATTTTCCCTTATTTGATATGATTTTCCCTTATTTGATGCGATTTCTCCCTTATATGATGCGATTTCTCCCTTATATGATGTGATATTTTCCTTATTTTATGTTTTCATTTATTTTATATGATTTTCCCTATTTGATGTGATTTTTTCTCTATTTGATGGGATTTTCCCTTAATTGATATGATTTTTCCCTCATTTGTTATGATTTTTACCTTAATTGGTATGATTTTACCTTATCTAATGTGATTATTTCCTTGTTTGATGGGATTTTTCCCTTAATTGATATGATTTTTCCCTTAATTGATAGGATTTTCCCTTAATTTGGATGGTTTTTCCCTCATTTGTTATGATTTTTACCTTAATTGGTATGATTTTACCTTATTTAATGTGATTATTTCCTTGTTTGATGGGATTTTTCCCTTAATTGATATGATTTTTCCCTCATTTGTTATGATTTTTACCTCAATTGGTATGATTTTACCTTATCTAATGTGATTATTTCCTTGTTTGATGGGATTTTTCCCTTAATTGATATGATTTTTCCCTTAATTGATAGGATTTTCCCTTAATTTGGATGATTTTTCCCTCATTTGTTATGATTTTTACCTTAATTGGTATGATTTTACCTTATCTAATGTGATTATTTCCTTGTTTGATGGGATGTTTCCCTTAATTGATATGATTTTTCCCTTAATTGATAGGATTTTCCCTTAATTGGATGATTTTTCCCTTAATCGATATGATTTTCCCTTAATTATTGTGATTTTCCTTTAATTGATATGATTTTCCCTTAATTGGTGTGATTTTCCTTTATTTGATGTGATTTTTATTTGATTTGATGAGATTTTCCCTAATTTGTTATGATTTTTTTCTTATTTGATATAATTTTCCTTTATTTGATGATTTTTCCTCTATTGGATGCGATTTTATTCCTTAATTGCCATGATATTTCCCTCATTTGATATGATTTTCCCCTTATTTGGTGTGATTTTTTCCTTATTCAATGTGATTTGTTCCTTATTTAATGTTTTTTTCCCTGTTTGATATGATTTTTGTTCCATTGTAATTTTTCCCTTAATTGATATGATTTATTCCTTATTTGATATGATTTTCCCTTATTCAATATGATTTTCCCTTATTTAATGTAATTTTATTCCTTATTTGATATGATTTTCCCCTTTTTATATAGTTTCACCCTTATTTGATATGGTTTTCCATTATTTAATATGATTGTTTCCTTATTTGATGGGATTTTTACCTTATTTGATATTATTTTTCCCTTATTTGATATGAGTTTCCCTTATTTGATATGATTTCTCCCTTATTTGATGTGATTACCCCCGTATTTTATATAATTTTCTCCTTTATTTTATATAATTTCCCTTTTATCTTATATGATTTTCCCCTATTTTATATGATTTCCTCCCCCTGTTTTATATGATTTCCCCCGTATTTTATATAATTTCCCTTCTATCGTATATGATTTTCTCCTATTTTATATGATTCCCCCCCCCTATTTTATATGATTTCCCCCGTATTTTATATAATTTTCCCCCTTATTTTATATAATTTTCCCCCTTTTTTAATATAATTTTCCCCCGTATTTTATATAATTTTCCCCCGTATTTTATATGATTTCCCCTGTATTTTATATAAATTTCCCTCTTATTTTATATTATTTCCCTCTTATTTTATATTATTTCCCTCTTATTTTATATAATTTCCCTCTTATTTTATATAATTTCCCCCCAGAAAACACCAGCATCATGGCTAACGAAGTGGGCAGCATGAGACCAAACCCGTATATCTTCGACATCGAAAATCGGAAGAAGAGGAAGCCGAGATTGGCACATGACCTGGGAGCAGGAGCCAAATGTAACAAATGCGGTGACAAATGTTCAGGATTTGAACTTCATTTCTGGAGGTTAGTTTGAATAATTATTTAGACTTTTTAGAGTATTTTTTTCAGTACATTTTTAGGTATGTTTACGAGGAGTGGATTAGTTCTAATTTTAAAGTCCACGTTATGGAAGCACTTTAGAAAACAAGAGTCTTCAGTTTCTTCTTGGAAGCCTTAATATCTTCGGTCTTTCAGAGGTTCCCAACACTTAGATGAAATTGATTATTTAGACTTTTTAGAGTATTTTTTCAGTAGTTCAATTTTAGGTATGTTTACGGGGAGTGGATTAGTTATGATTTTAAAGTCCACGTTATGGAAGCACTTTAGAAAACAAGCCTTCAGTTTCTTCTTGGAAGCCTTAATATCTTCGGTCTTTCAGCTCCAACAACCATACGAAGAAGATAGTGCACAAACAGTTGGAAAATTCCTTTTTTGTGAAGAAAATATTGAAGATAAGAAAAGAGTACTACAACAAATGTGGATGAAAAGAGAAAAACTAGTGAAAATAAGGAATACACAAAACTAAAAGACACAGAGGCGCCGTTGCAAAGGCAAAGCCTCAACCTGAATCTGATCTGATCTGATCCCAACACCTAGATGAAATTGACATATATGGACCTATTGTGACAATAATGTTAACGATCTTTATATGATGTCTTCGTTGGCAATGACGTGGTATCAATTATATTAGTGTGATAATGGTTAACTTTAGGTACAGATCTTCAATATTGGGAGACTCCTGCCTCTCAGAGATTAGTAATTTTCAGAAGAGTCTCTTAATACTTGTTGAAGGTTTAAAGGTGCCTTATGAATAACAGAGACAAGGGACATATCAGTGTCTTAGAGACTGACCATATATACATATGATCAGGACCCAAGCCCCCTTTATATCAAGCTAGGACCAGGGAACACCAGGCAATGTCTGCTGATGACTCAGCAGGTAGACATATAGGCTCCCACAAAATTCCCCATCCCTAGCCCACAAGGATGGTGAGGTTGCAGACACTACAAGAAACTATCGAGTTCGAGCGAGTCTCGAACTCACATCCAACATATTGTCACAAGGACGCTTCTATCAGGCTTCCACCAAATAATTTCACTGCAGTTTCACGCACTCTCTCTCTCTTTAAGTGTCATCAACCTGAAGGATCCTTTTCCTGTGTAATTTACATAAACACCTTTATTCTCCGGCAACAATCAAGATATATAAACTTTCTCCTTTTACAAGCTGTGCTGAACAAGAGGCATTTAGGCGTTTATAGCTACGTGTTCTATGTGACCCTAATTAGCGCAAGTTTCATTTTCTGATTAAATTTTGTATATCCATTGTTCAATAATAATGTCTAGTGCATCTTTGATTCACTAAAAGGAAAACTTCATTTTGATATAGAGTATAATTGAGTCTATTCATTAACATTATATAGTAATGATATTTATTAAAATTAGAACTCTTATAGAGTCCATCTGCTCAGTAAGCAGAAGCCATTGTCTGGTCCTCCCTGGTCCTAGCTTGATAGAGAGGGGCCTTGGGTGCTGATCATATGTATATATGGTCAGGCTCTAGGGCATTGTTCTACAAACTAGGGCACTGTCACTGTCCCATGCCTATGCCGGTCATGAGTGACCTTTAAAGCTTCAATGGGCATTAAATCAACCTTTAAAAAAGAAAAGAATCCATCTAATGACCTGGTAACCCTTGCTAGCGTCCATATGGTCTGGAGAATAAATTCCATCTAATGACCTGGTAACCCTTTGCTAGCATCTGTATGGTCTGGGGGAATAAATTCCATCTAACGACCTGGTAACCCTATCTAGCGTTTATATGGTCTGGAGAATAAATTCCATCTAATGACCTGGTAACCCTTTGCTAGCATCTGTATGGTCTGGGGGAATAAATTCCATCTAACGACCTGGTAACCCTTGCTAGCATCTGTATGGTCTGGAGTAAAAATTCCCTCTAATGACCTGGTAACCCTTGCTACCGTCCGCATGGTCTGAAGAATAAATTCCAGCTAATGACCTGGTAAACCTTGCTAGCATCCGTATGGTCTGAAGAATAAATTCCATCTTATGACCTGGTAACCCTTGCTAGCGCCTGTATAGTCTGAAGAATAAATTCCATCCAATGACCTGGTAACCCTTGCTAGCGTTTGTATGGTCTGAAGAATAAATTGCATCTAATGACCTGGTAACCCTAGCTAGCGTCTTTACGGTCTGGAGAATAAATTCCCTCTAATAACCCGGTAACAACCCTTCCTAGCGTCTAAATTCCATCTACTGACCTGGTAACCCTTGATAGAGTCTGTATGGTCTGAAGAATATATTCCATCTAATGACCTGGTAACCATTGCTAGCGTCTGTGTGGTCTGGAGAATTAAATCCATCTAATAACCCGGTAACAACCCTTGCTAGCATCTGTTTAGTCTGAAGAATAAATTCCATCTAATGACCTGGTAACCCCCGTATGGTCTGGAGAATAAACGGGGTCATTTCCTGGCATAAGGCCATGTGTCGCGTCGCACCTCACCTTATAATTGCAGCAGTGAAACGCCAGGTAAAGTTATCTTGGCCTCAAATACTCTTACAACATGGTATACTATTGGAAACTTCCCTGCCTGGCGATATGGTAGACTGGGGTTCTAGACCTGCTTAAGCTTTATAGTTTATTGTAGTGTCTGCAACCTCACTATATGTGTGAGCTAAGGATGGGTGTTTGAGGGAGCCTATAGGTTAACCTGCTGAGTCACCAGTAACTATTGCCTGGGCCTCCTTGGTCCTAGCTTGGTGGAGAGGGATCTTGGGTGCTGATCAAATGTGTATAGGATTAGTCTCCAGGGCATTGTCAATCCCTTACCTTTGCCATTTATGAACAACCTTTAAACCGACAAGTGGCAAGGTATGAAAGTCCAAGATTGGCCTGGTGAGTTATAATGCAAACAAGTGGCTGGAGTAATATCACTACATTTAATGTCAATTCAAGCTTTAAAGGTCACTCAAGAATGGCAGAGGCAAGGGAAAGTGACAATACCCTAGTTTGTAGAACAATGCCCTAGAGCCTGACCATATATACATATGATCAGCAACCAAGGCCCTCTCTATCAAGCTATGACCAGGGAGGACCAGACAATGGCTTCTGATTACTCAGCAGATGAACCTATAGGCTCCACTAAAGCCCCCATTCTTAACTCTCAAGGATGGTTAGGTTGCAGATACTACAAGAAACTATTGAGCTCAAGCATATCTCGAACCCCTGTCCAGGAGATTGCGAGACAGGGACGTTTCTAAAGCAGCATTGAATACCGTCATAGGTAGCAATGAACTGCTTTTGAATTGAGCATACAAAAATTCTGTCGATAATAGTGATATTTTCTCAAATTTTACAATATTTTATTTCATATAAACGTAAAGATTCATTGTGAAATGAGTCAAGGTCTTGAATGAAAGTTCTATATAAAGGTTCATTGTGAAATGAGTCAAGGTCTTGAATGAAAGTTCTATATAAAGGTTCATTGTGAAATGAGTCAAGGTCTTGAATGAAAGTTCTACATAAAGGTTCATTGTGAAATGAGTCAAGGTCTTGAATGAAAGTTCTACATAAAGGTTCATTGTGAAATGAGTCAAGGTCTTGAATGAAAATTCTATATAAAGGTTCATTGTGAAACGAGTCAAGGTCTTGAATGAAAGTTCTATATAAAGGTTCATTGTGAAACGAGTCAAGGTCTTGAATGAAAGTTCTATATAAAGGTTCATTGTGAAACGAGCCAAGGTCTTGAATGAAAGTTCCATATAAAGGTTCATTGTGAAATGAGTCAAGGTCTTGAATGAAATTTCATATAAGAACCAATTATGCATGTGAAAGTAGAATGTCAGCTTTTGACATTGAAGGAAAACAAAATTCTGAATCACGGCCAGATTTAATGATGAAGGGAAGTGTGGTGGAGTTTGTGGTTAGCCTACATTGTTCGCTTTTTCTGAGTTTGCTTTTTTCTTTTAAGCTTTAGGATTCTCTCTCTCTCTCTCTCTCTCTCTCTCTCTCTCTCTCTCTCTCTCTCTCTCTCTCTCTCTCTCTCTCTCTATATATATATATATATATATATATATATATATATATATATATATATATATATATATATATATATGTATATATATTTAGATATATATATATATATATATATATATATATATATATATATATATATCCAAATAAGCCATATATATTTTTGATACATTAATGTCTGGATTCTCTTAACGACCTCGGGATCAGAGCCCCAGGCGAAATCACACAAAGACAAGAGCTTGGCTCCGGCCGGGAATCGAACCCTGGTCGGCAAGCTTGTATAGACAGTGACTAAGCCACTTGGCCACCAAGAAAGATAAAAGTCAATGACAATTCTTCTGTACTTATACCTGTCGAATTCAGGTATTTTGTACTTAGAATTGAAATCAACCCATCTTCACCATCGTAGCTAATTGGTAGTTTGTTACTTGGCATTCAATTAATGATAAATTTTGCACATTTTTACGTGTTTTTCATATTCAAATAAGCCATATATATTTTTGACACATTAATGTCTGGATTCTCTTAACGACCTTGGGATCAGAGCCCCAGGCAAAATCACACAAAGACAAGAGCTTAGCTCCGGCCGGGAATCGAACCCTGGTCGGCAAGCTGTATAGACAGTGACTAAGCCACTTGGCCACGAAGAAAGATAAAAGTCAGTGACAATTCTTCTGTACTTATACCTGTCGAATTCAGGTATTTTGTACTTAGAATTGAAATCAACCCATCTTCACCATCGTAGCTAATTGGTAGTTTGTTACTTGGCATTCAATTAATGATAAATTTTGCAAATTTTTACGTGTTTTTCATATTCAAATAAGCCATATATATTTTTGATACATTAATGTCTGGATTCTCTTAACGACCTCGGGATCAGAGCGCCAGGCGAAATCACACAAAGACAAGAGCTTGGCTCCGGCTGGGAATCGAACCCTGGTCGACAAGCTTATATAGACAGTGACTAAGCCACTTGGCCACGAAGAAAGATAAAAGTCAATGACAATTCTTCTGTACTTATACCTGTCGAATTCAGGTATTTTGTACTTAGAATTGAAATCAACCCATCTTCACCATCGTAGCTAATTGGTAGTTTGTTACTTGGCATTCAATTAATGATAAATTTTGCAAATTTTTACGTGTTTTTCATATTCAAATAAGCCATATATATTTTTGATACATTAATGTCTGGATTCTCTTAACGACCTCGGGATCAGAGCGCCAGGCGAAATCACACAAAGACAAGAGCTTGGCTCCGGCCGGGAATCGAACCCTGGTCGGCAAGCTTATATAGACAGTGACTAAGCCACTTGGCCACGAAGAAAAATAAAAGTCAATGACAATTCTTCTGTACTTATACCTGTCGAATTCAGGTATTTTGTACTTAGAATTGAAATCAACCCATCTTCACCATCGTAGCTAATTGGTAGTTTGTTACTTGGCATTCAAGCTTGCCGACCAGGGTTCGATTCCCGGCCGGAGCCAAGCTCTTGTCTTTGTGTGATTTCGCCTGGGGCTCTGATCCCGAGGTCGTTAAGAGAATCCAGACATTAATGTATAAAAAATATACATGGCTTATTTGAATATGAAAAACACATAAAAATGTGCAAAATTCATCATTAATTGAATGCCAAGTAACAAACTACCAATTGGCTACGATGGTGAAGATGGGTTGATTTCAATTCTAAGTACAAAATACCTGAATTCGACAGGTATAAGTACAGAAGAATTGTCATTGACTTTTATCTTTCTTCGTGGCCAAGTGGCTTAGTCACTGTCTATACAAGCTTGCCGACCAGGGTTCGATTCCCGGCCGGAGCCAAGCTCTTGTCTTTGTGTGATTTCGCCTGGGGCTCTGATCCCAAGGTCTTTAAGAGAATCCAGACATTAATGTATCAAAAATATATATGGCTTATTTGATATATATATATATATATATATATATATATATATATATATATATATATATATATATATATATATATATATGTGTGTGTGTGTGTGTTTGTGTGTGTTTGTGTGTGTATAGACAAACACTTGCTCTTTATTATATAAGGGAGATTGTCCAGAATAACCCCATAATATATATACTATACACATATAGGCTATTCGGTAAAAGAAATTTCTTATTTAATAAAGGGTAAGTGTTTGTCTATATACATTATATATATATATATATATATATATATATATATATATATATATATATATATATATATATATATATATATATATACTGTATATATATAGTATATTCACGTGCAGCTTTCCCAGTTCCTCAGGTAGGAGGCGAGGAGTAGTCATACCATCCTTTTGAGCTAGGAATATGGGGAGGGGGGTTAACCTAGCGTCATCAGTAGCCACTGTTTGACCCCCCAGGGTCCTAGCTTGGGTGGAGAGTGGCCTTAGATGATGACCATATAGCCTTTGTATGTATATATATATATATATATATATATATATATATATATATATATATATATATATATATATATATATATATATATATATATTTATATATATATATTTATATATATATATATATATATATTTATATATATATATATATTTATATATATATATATATATATATATATATATATATATATATATATATATATATATATATATATATATATTTATATATATATATATATATATATATATATATATATATATATATATATATATGTATACATGGCCTGTCTCTTCCAAATTGTCAATGCTATCCTTGGGCAACCTTTAAACCTTAAACCTGTTGCCGTCGTTGTAGGTCTTTGGAGCCGTAAGGATCTCCCACACCTCACTCGGTGTTGTCCCAACACATTGGAATCAGACCTGAAAAATATCATCATTTTATTTTAAATATTAATTATACTTATCAAATAGAACATTTCCTAAATAATGTATATTTTCAATCAAATCTCCCATCTATAATAAAAGAGCAATTGTATGACATATATATATATATATATATATATATATATATATATATATATATATATATATATATATATATATATATATATATATATATATATATATATATATATATATATATATATATATATTTCATTCATATATTCTAATACCATTACTACCTCCAGAAAAATGCAAATTAGGGTTTCGCCCTCACCAAAGGGCTCATCAGGTGGGTTTTGCCTACTTTTCAGCAGGCTTGGTTCCCACGACCCTCATTCCCTCCCTTTTTTTTCTATCATCATCTCAACAATTCAAAATTCATGATTAATAATAAATGCTGAAGAAGAGAAACAAATAGAAGCATCAGTATCAGCCGGGCGGTTAAGCCAAGCGTCATTATTGGCCGGGCGGTTAAGCCAAGCGTCAATATGTGCTGGGCGGTTAAGCCAAGCATCATTATTGGCCGGGCGGTTAAGCCAAGCGTCATCATTGGCCGGGCGGTTAAGCCAAGCGTCATCATTGGCCGGGCGGTTAAGCCAAGCGTCAGTATGTGCCAGGCGGTTAACTCAAGCGTCATTATTGGCCGGGTGGTGAAGCCAAGCGTCATCATTGGTCGGGCGGTTAAGTGCGTCATCATCGGCCGGGCGGTTAAGCCAAGCGTCATCATCGGCCGGGCGGTTAAGCCAAGCGTCATCATCGGCCGGGCGGTTAAGCCAAGCGTCATCATCGGCCGAGCGGTTAAGCCAAGCCTCATCATTGGCCGGGCGGTTAAGCCAAGCGTCATCATCGGCCGGGCGGTTAAGCCAAGCCTCATCATCGGCCGGGCGGTTAAGCCAAGCCTCATCATCGGCCGAGGGGTTAAGCCAAGCGTCATCATCGGCCAGGCGGTTAAGCCAAGCGTCATCATCGGCCGGGCGGTTAAGCCAAGCGTCATCATCGGCCGGGCGGTGAAGCCAAGCGTCATCATCGGCCGGGCGGTGAAGCCAAGCGTCATCATTTGCCGGGCGGTTAAGCCAAGCGTCATTATTGGCCGGGCGGTGAAGCCAAGCGTCATCATTTGCCGGGCGGTTAAGCCAAGCGTCATTATTGGCCGGGCGGTGAAGCCAAGCGTCATCATCGGCCGGGCGGTTAAGCCAAGCGTCATCATCGGCCGGGCGGTTAAGCCAAGCGTCATTATTGGCCGGGCGGTTAAGCCAAGCGTCATCATCGGCCGGGCGTTTAAGCCAAGCGTCATCATCGGCCGGGCGGTTAAGCCAAGCGTCATCATCGGCCGGGCGGTTAAGCCAAGCGTCATCATCTGCCGGGCGGTTAAGCCAAGCGTCATCATCGGCCGGGCGGTTAAGCCAAGCGTCATCATCGGCCGGGCGGTTAAGCCAAGCGTCATCATCGGCCGGGCGGTTAAGCCAAGCGTCATCATCGGCCGGGCGGTTAAGCCAAGCGTCATCATCAGCCGGGCGGTTAAGCCAAGCGTCAGTATGTGCCGGGCGGTTAAGCCAAGCGTCATCATTTGCCGGGCGGTTAAGCCAAGCGTCATCATCGGCCGGGTGGTTAAGCCAAGCTTCATCATTTGCCGGGCGGTTAAGCCAAGCGTCATCATTTGCCGGGCGGTTAAGCCAAGCGTCATCATCGGCCGGGCGGTTAAGCCAAGCATCATTATTGGCCGGGCGGTTAAGCCAAGCGTCATCATCGGCCGGGCGGTTAAGCCAAGCGTCATCATTTGCCGGGCGGTTAAGCCAAGCGTCATCATCGGCCGGGTGGTTAAGCCAAGCGTCATCATCGGCCGGGCGGTTAAGCCAAGCGTCATCATTGGCCGGGCGGTTAAGCCAAGCGTCATCATCGGCCGGGCGGTTAAGCCAAGCGTCATTATTGGCCGGGCGGTTAAGCCAAGCATCGTCATCGGCCGGGCGGTTAAGCCAAGCGTCATCATCGGCCGGGCGGTTAAGCCAAGCGTCGTCATCGGCCGGGCGGTTAAGCCAAGCGTCATCATTTGCCGGGCAGTTAAGCCAAGCGTCATTATTGGCCGGGCGGCTAAGCCAAGCGTCATCATTTGCCGGGCGGTTAAGCCAAGCGTCATCATCGGCCGGGCGGTTAAGCCAAGCGTCATCATCGGCCGGGCGGTTAAGCCAAGCGTCAACATCGGCCGGGCGGTTAAGCCAAGCGTCATTATTGGCCGGGCGGTGAAGCCAAGCGTCATCATTTGCCGGGCGGTTAAGCCAAGCGTCATCATCGGCCGGGCGGTTAAGCCAAGCGTCATCATCGGCCGGGCGGTTAAGCCAAGCGTCATCATCGGCCGGGCGGTTAAGCCAAGCGTCATCATCGGCCAGGCGGTTAAGCCAAGCGTCATCATCGGCCGGGCGGTTAAGCCAAGCGTCATTATCGGCCGGGCGGTGAAGCCAAGCGTCATTATTGGCCGGGCGGTGAAGCCAAGCGTCATCATTTGCCGGGCGGTTAAGCCAAGCGTCATCATCGGCCGGGCGGTTAAGTCAAGCGTCATCATTTGCCGGGCGGTTAAGCCAATCGTCATCATCAGCCGGGCGGTTAAGCCAAGCGTCATCATCGGCCGGGCGGTTAAGCCAAGCGTCATCATCGGCCGGGCGGTTAAGCCAAGCGTCATCATCGGCCGGGCGGTTAAGCCAAGCGTCATCATCGGCCGGGCGGTTAAGCCAAGCGTCATCATCGGCCGGGCGGTTAAGCCAAGCGTCATCATCGGCCGGGTGGTTAAGCCAAGCGTCATTATGGGCCGGGCGGTTAAGCCAAGCGTCATCATCGGCCGGGCGGTTAAGCCAAGCGTCATCATCGGCCGGGCGGTTAAGCCAAGCGTCATCATCGGCCAGGCGGTTAAGCCAAGCGTCATCATCGGCCGGGGGGTTAAGCCAAGCGTCATCATCGGCCGGGCGGTGAAGCCAAGCGTCATCATTTGCCGGGCGGTTAAGCCAAGCGTCATCATCGGCCGGGCGGTGAAGCCAAGCGTCATCATTTGCCGGGCGGTTAAGCCAAGCGTCATTATCGGCCGGGCGGTGAAGCCAAGCGTCATTATCGGCCGGGCGGTTAAGCCAAGCGTCATCATCGGCCGGGCGGTTAAGCCAAGCGTCATCATCGGCCGGGCGGTTAAGCCAAGCGTCATCATCGGCCGGGCGGTTAAGCCAAGCGTCATCATCGGCCGGGCGGTGAAGCCAAGCGTCATCATCGGCCGGGCGGTGAAGCCAAGCGTCATCATTGGCCGGGCGGTTAAGCCAAGCGTCATTATTGGCCGGGCGGTGAAGCCAAGCGTCATCATTTGCCGGGCGGTTAAGCCAAGCGTTATCATCGGCCGGGCGGTTAAGCCAAGCGTCATCATCGGCTGGGCGGTTAAGCCAAGCGTCATCATCGGCCGGGCGGTTAAGCCAAGCGTCATCATCGGCCGGGCGGTTAAGCCAAGCGTTATCATCGGCCGGGCGGTTAAGCCAAGCGTCATCATCGGCCGGGCGGTTAAGCCAAGCGTCATCATCGGCCGGGCGGTTAAGCCAAGCGTCATCATCGGCCGGGCGGTTAAGCCAAGCGTCATTATTGGCCGGGCGGTGAAGCCAAGCGTCATCATTTGCCGGGCGGTTAAGCCAAGCGTCATCATTTGCCGGGCGGTTAAGCCAATCGTCATTATTGGCCGGGCGGTGAAGCCAAGCGTCATCATCTGCCGGGCGGTTAAGCCAAGCGTCATCATCGGCCGGGCGGTTAAGCCAAGCATCATCATCGGCCGGGCGGTTAAGCCAAGCGTCATTATCGGCCGGGCGGTTAAGCCAAGCGTCATCATCGGCCGGGCGGTTAAGCCAAGCGTCATTATTGGCCGGGCGGTGAAGCCAAGTGTCATCATTTGCCGGGCGGTTAAGCCAAGCGTCAGTATGTGCCGGGTGGTTAAGCCAAGCGTCATCATCGGCCGGGCGGTTAAGCCAAGCGTCATCATCGGCCGGGCGGTTAAGCCAAGCGTCATTATTGGCCGGGCGGTGAAGCCAAGCGTCATCATTTGCCGGGCGGTTAAGCCAAGCGTCATCATTTGCCGGGCGGTTAAGCCAAGCTTTATTATTGGCCGGGCGGTGAAGCCAAGCGTCATCATCTGCCGGGCGGTTAAGCCAAGCGTCATCATCGGCCGGGCGGTTAAGCCAAGCGTCATCATCGGCCGGGCGGTTAAGCCAAGCGTCATCATCGGCCGGGCGGTTAAGCCAAGCGTCATCATCGGCCGGGCGGTTAAGCCAAGCGTCATCATCGGCCGGGCGGTTAAGCCAAGCGTCATTATTGGCCGGGCGGTGAAGCCAAGAGTCATCATTTGCCGGGCGGTTAAGCCAAGCGTCAGTATGTGCCGGGCGGTTAAGCCAAGCGTCATCATCGGCCGGGCGGTTAAGCCAAGCTTCATCATTGGTCGGGCCGTTAAGCCAAGCGTCAGTATGTGCTGGGCGGTTAAGCCAAGCGTCATCATTGGCTGGGCGGTTAAGCCAAGCATCATTATCGGCCTAGAAAACTAAACAATAAAATACTATTCCTTAAAAAAATATTCCTTTTACAAAATAAAAAAAAAAATTAATTCCTTTCACAAAAGGAAATAAGAATTTATTCCTTTCAAAATAAAAATTATATATTCCTTTCACAAAACTAAAAAAAAAAGTCACAAAATCATAATCCTTTAGAAAAAAATACATTATCTCTTACCAACAAAAATAGGAATGTGAGGACATCAACTTAATCTCGAGTGCTGCCATTACCAAAACTTCCTCTGCTGCCCTGCCCCCATCCTTTCTTGAACCCTCTCCATCAGCTGCTGCAGCCATTGGATGAGCACCTGTTCAGACAGACCTCGCTTGAAGAAACACAGCTTCCTTCTTCAACATATAAGGACAAGTCTACTGCTTACTAAAAGAAGCCTAGCTCGTTCCCTCTGCAGAGCTGGTCTTCTAGATTATTCCCCCAGAACCACCCGAAGGGAGGTATCCGGAAGAATAGATCCAGAATAGATCCATTTGTACACTTGACAAACGTCCTGTACTTGTTCACCAAGGTACATAGCATACTGGAACGCGCCAGGTTTCTTCCCTCTGCAAAGACTGTCCTCGAGCTGGATATTTAAGCCTTGCATCCCTCAAGCTGGACAGTCCTTCCAAGCCTCCTCCTTCTAGCTGGGCAGTCAGTCATTCAGGCCAAAGATCCAGGGGGGGGGGGGGAAAGCATCATCTACGTTTGGAACTGATGTCTGGAACTTGTCCTGAATAGGTTGAGCACAATTATTTGAAGGTTTGGTCCTGGCAACACTCGGCTAAATCTCCTTTTCCTCACAAAATAAACTGAAAAGATTATTATTTTTTTTTTTTAGATTTTTTATTTTTTTTAGATTTTTTTTTTAGATTTTTTATTTTTTTTAGATTTTTTTTTTTTAGATTTTTTATTTTTTTTAGATTTTTTTTTTTTTTTTAGATTTTTTTATTTTTTTTTTTAGATTTTTTTATTTTGGGGGGGTTTTTGTTTGTCATAGTTTTTTTCCATCCCTTCGCTGATCCAAGTATTAATTTAGCGAAGTCTCCTCAGAAGCCTATCGATATGGGTAGCTGCTAATTGAATCTGCTCGATGGTACCACTAATGGTGATTAGATTATTGTTGATTTGCCATGGGAGCTTTATTAAGCTGACGCCACTCTGTCGAGTGATTTCCGTCAGCGTCTTTCCGCCCACTCCACATATGACTCGGTGGAACTTGCTTGGGACGTCCAAGTCGACAGTCACGTGACCCTCGACGTCATAGTCCCTTGTGGTGTAAACTCCAACCTTTGCACCTTGGAAGATGATATGACTGCCAGGTCCACCTGTATGGGGTGAGGAAGAAACCCTTTTATGATTCTCGGGTTCCAGGTCAAAGACGATAGGTTTGCGAGCAGGTTTTTCCTTTGCAATCTTCTCTTCCTTTTGCTTTTCCTCAGATCCACCGCAGATTGTCGAGTTAAAGAACCCATCTGTACCTCTTCCTGTATGGGGTGAGGAAGAAACCCTTTTATGATTCTCGGGTTCCAGGTCAAAGACGATAGGTTTGCGAGCGGGTTTTTCCTTTGCAATCTTCTCTTCCTTTTGCTTTTCCTCAGATCCACCGCAGATTGTCGAGTTAAAGAACCCATCTGTACCTCTTCCTGTATGGGGTGAGGAAGAAACCCTTTTATGATTCTCGGGTTCCAGGTCAAAGACGATAGGTTTGCGAGCGGGTTTTTTCTTTGCAATCTTCTCTTCCTTTTGCTTTTCCTCCTTTTCCTTTTGGAGTTTCTCCTCTTCCCGGAGGCAGTTGACAGGGACAGGTCCTTTTGAGGCTAGTAGTCTGCCCAACACCTGACCCAAACCAGATATCCCTCCGTCAGGCTCGTTCTCCAACTCCTCCTTGTGTCCGTTGGCAAGCAGGTCCTCTGCCTTAACTACACTGTCTTCCCCTTTTTTATTGACAATGACATCCATTTGGACATCTTCCTTCAGTCTATCCATCTTAACATCCATTTGGACATCTTCCTTCTGTCTATCCATCTTAACATCCATTTGGACATCCTTCTGTCTATCCATCTTAACATCTATTTGGACATCTTCCTTCTGTCTATCCATCTTAACATCCATTTGGACATCTTCCTTCTGTCTATCCATCTTAACATCCATTTGGACCTCTTCCTTCTGTCTATCCATCTTAACATCCATTTGGACCTCTTCCTTCTGTCTATCCATCTTAACATCCATTTGGACATCTTCCTTCTGTCTATCCATCTTAACATCCATTTGGACCTCTTCCTTCTGTCTATCCATCTTAACATCCATTTGGACCTCTTCCTTCTGTCTATCCATCTTAACATCCATTTGGACATCTTCCTTCTGTCTATCCATCTTAACATCCATTTGGACATCTTCCTTCTGTCTATCCATCTTAACATCCATTTGGACATCTTCCTTCTGTTCATCCATCTTAACATCCATCTCGGTCGAGATTGTTAAACCTGATCTTCCAAGTTTCACTTTCCTTATTCCAGGTTTGTTTTCGTCTTGTTTCTTATCTCTCTCTTCAAGTTTCTCCTTGAGTAAAGAGGTGATTTCATTTGCGGCAAGCAGCTCGTCCTGCAGACCAATATTTTCTTTGGTGATTTGGACGATCCTGTTCTCTGCCACTTCCTTACTAGAACTTAAAAGGCCGATGCGTTCCTGGAGAGAATCTCTCTCCTTGGCCATGGAAGTCATCGTCTCCTTTAGTTCGCCAATCTCTTCTTGAGCCTTAGACAACTCATCTTCCAGCCTATAGACTTCCTTCTTAACGTCTTTTAACGTCTTTACGAGGCAACTGTAATTTCCCTCCTTTGTCAAGTTTTCCATCCTGGCCTCAGTCAGGCTAATTTCCAACCTCTCTTTCTCTGTTGCCATCTCTCTGATAATCTGCATTTGCTTTTCATTTGTCTCATTCAGTTCATCTATTTCTGCCTCAAATACAGATTCCAGGCGATGAATAGAGGCCACCTTTTCACGATCCACTTTTTGTAGTTTCTCACCGAATTCTAGGTGGTTTTGTTCCATCTCACATAATTTATTTAAATGTTCTTTCTTGAGACATTCTAACTCATCCAAGAGGCATTTGTACCTTTCATTCCTGATTATATCATTTATCCTTGCCTCAGTTAGGCTCTTTTCAAGTACATTTCTCTCCACTGAAATCTCCCCAATCACTTCGATCTTCTCATGAACTATCTTATTTAGTTCTCTGTTGTCTTGGCGAGCTTTTTCCAATTGCTCTGTAAGTTCAATGATTTTCTGATCCTTCTTGGTCATCTCAGTTTGATATTTTCCAAGGACAACGTTTTGATTGAAGATTTCCTTTTTCAGATTTTCGTTTGTTAGTTCCAGGTCGTCATTAATGTTTACCAAATTGTCCATCTCGATTTTCCTATCGATTTGAAGAGCTCCAACGACGTTAGAGAGACGTTGAGTCTCTGCTAACAACTCTTCTTTCTCTGCTAACAACTCTTCTTTCTCTGCTAACAACTCTTCTTTCTCTGCTAAGAATCTTGACTCGACTTCCTTTCTAGAGCTGATATCCTTTTCCTTCTCGGTCAACTCAGTTTGATATTTTCCTAGGACAACGTTTTGATTGAAGATTTCCTTTTTCAGATTTTCGTTTGTTAGTTCCAGGTCGTCATTAATGTTTGTCAAATTGTCCATCTCGATTTTCCTATCGATTTGAAGAGCTCCAACGACGTTAGAGAGACGTTGAGTCTCAGCTAACAACTCTTCTT
>NW_027168807.1:12500-20000 GCF_036898095.1 Palaemon carinicauda | reverse complement strand
TACCCCAAGAGAGTGAAGGCCTAACTATTAGAATTAACTGCAGGCCTAGTATTACGAACAGGATGGTTGTTGTTTTGTTGTTGTTGTTGTTGTTGTACAAGTTAAATAAGACAGAATAGTGTGCCCGAATGTACCTTCAAGCTAAAGAACTCTAACCCAAGACAGTGAAGGCCTGACGATTAGAATTAACTGCAGGCCTAGTATTGCAAACAGGATGGCTGTTGTTGTTGTTGTTGTTGTACAATTTAAATGTTATCTTCCAATCAAATCAACTTCTAGCTTGTACCACAATACATGGGACTCCATCATTTCAAACTAAATACCAGGAAAACTCAAATCCGTAAATACACAGAGAGACAGACACACTTACTAAAAAATATTAAAAAACAACTCCACCGCAAAATCGACGGTCCTGTGGCCCAAGGAGTTATTGGTCGCATCTTGCGGTCGTCACTGTATACGCCCCATAGGCGACCATCCTCTCCTTGTTGACACTGAAGAAGTCTCGTAGACAAATTGGGTCCAGTCCATCGAAATCAATACCTTCAAATGACATAGCGAGGCGACACGGGCTGCCGAAGGGCCAGGATTTGGGTTTCGGAGCCACGAGTGTTTTTCTATGTAAACAAACCATCTATAGCTGTCGTACGTCTAGAAAACAAGTCGTCGTTTATGTGACTCGTTGTCTCCTGTCTACATGTTCGGTGACAAAGTGCCAGTTTTATTGGATCAAGGAATGTGTGAGCATGTTTTATTTGCCGTGATGAACTGTGATAAAGATTTTTATTTTTAATTTGTGGGGTTATTTTTAAAGAGTTTTTATGTTAGTTTCAATATATGAGGGTACATTCAGACACACTATTCTATGGTATTTCTCTTCCTCTGGTTTTTTTTTTTTTTTAATTTGTGTAGTTGTTTTTAGAGTTCTTTTATGTTAGTTTCAATGTATGAGGGTACATTCAGGCACACTATTCTATCGTATTTCTCTTCCTTTTGTTTTTCTTTTTTTTAAATTGTGTGGTTATTTTCAGAGAGTTTTTTATGCTGATTTCAACATATGAGGGTACATTCAGGCACACTATTCTATCGTATTTCTCTTCCTCTTGATTTTTTTTTTCTTAATTTATGTGGTTATTTTTAAAGAGCTTTTTATGCTAATTTCAACATATGAGGGTACATTCAGGCACACTATTCTATCGTATTTCTCTTCCTTTTGTTTTTCTTTTTTTTAAATTGTGTGGTTATTTTCAGAGAGTTTTTTATGCTAATTTCAACATATGAGGGAACATTCAGGCACATTATTCTATCGTATTTTTCTTCCTCTTGTTTTTTTTCTTATTTGTGTGGTTATTTTTAAGGAGTTTTTTCAATACATGAGGGTACATTCAGGCACACTATCCTATCGGATTTCTCTTCTTCTTGTTTTTTTTTGAAGTTTTTATAGCTAATATAAGAAATATTTATTTAATGTTACTATTCTTAAAATATTTCATTTTAATTGTTCATCACTTCTCTTGTAGTTTACTTATTTCCTTATTTCCTTTCCTCACTATGCTATTTTCCCTGTTGGATCCCTTATAGGGCTTACAGCATCCTGCTTTTCCAACTAGGGTTGTAGCTTAGATAATAATAATAATAATAATAATAATAATAATAATAATAATAATAATAATAATAATAATAATAATAATCATAATAATAATAATAATCATAATTGTTTTTCGTTAGTGTTTAACATTTCAAATAACATTCCGGTCTTATATAAATATTAGTAAGTGGCACAATACAGTACATACTTCGAAATAAAATAATAATAATAATAATAATAATAATAATAATAATAATAATAATAATGATAATAATAATAATAATAATCTTTATTTCAGCTAAGGGTTATGCCATATAATCCTTATGATTTAATAATAATAATAATAATAATAATAATAATAATAATAATAATAATAATAATAATATTAATTTCACCAAAGGCTTATGCCATATAATCCTTATGATTCAATAATAATAATAATAATAATAACAATAATAATAACAATAATAATAATAATAATAATAATAATAATAATAATAATATGTCAAATAATATCAGCAAAGGCTTATGCCATTTAATCCTTATGATCTAATAATAATAATAATAATAATAATAATAATAATAATAATAATAATAATAATAATAATAATAATAATAATAATTTCAGCTACGACTTATGTCAATTTGTCACATTACTTCTCAAAGTTATTTGTTTATTAATAAATGTATTTCAAGGGAGCAATATTGAGGCTTTGGCAAAATTTGGAAAAATTACCATTTTTACCGGGAGGACCCCTAAATAATCATGATTTAATGGTACGTAGGTAATTATATGGATTAACTGGACATTTCTAAGACATTTTTCATTATTAAATCCAATTTCTTTTAATGTCTATCTTCTTAAGGACAGGATTGAAAGAAAATTATGAATTGCGTAGGGGATTCTGAGCATAATTGCAAATTATATTCAAAAAATTTATTTGGTCATGTTAGTCATGGAATCAATCAAGGTTATTGTTTTATGGTGATAATGATGTTATTTTCATCATTATAACCATTTAAACCTCTCATTATATTAAACATTTTTATTAGCATCACTATAATTAATTATATTGCTGTACCCGGCTGTCTCCTTATGCCTTGCTCTGTACTGAAAGCAAATTTGCTCTTATTGCAGGCATGCGAGCTATGACCCAGCAGCAGCAATCTCAGCAACACCCACAGCAGCAACAGCAACAGCAACAGCAGCAGCAGCAACAGCCGCCGCCACAGCATCAGCAAACGCAGCAACAGCCCCAGCAACATTTGAGTTCCTCTATCGTTTCGAACCCCTACGACAAGAGGATGTGGACTCCTCCCTCAACCATGCCAGGGGGCGGAGCTCTCACGATCTAAAAATAAAATTAAATCCCCTTCACGATCTAAAAATAAAATTAAATCCCCTTCACGATCTAAAAGTAAAATTAAATCCCCTTTACGATCTGAAAGTAAAATAAACCCCCTACATGATCTAAAAATAAAAATAAATCCCCTTCACGATCTAAAAGTAAAATTAAATCCCCTTCACGATCTAAAAATAAAATTAAATCCCCTTTACGGTCTAAGAATAAAAACAAATCCCCTTCTCGATCTAAAAGTAAAATTAAATCCCCTTTACGATCTATAAGTAAAATTAAAACCCCTTCATGATCTAAAAGTAAAATTAAATCCCCTTTACGATCTATGAATAAAAATAAATCCCTTCACGATCTAAAGATGAAATTAAATCCACTTCACGATATAAAAATAATATCAAATCCCCTTCACCATCTAAAAATAAAAATAAATCCCCTTCACGATCTAAAAGTAAAATTAGACCCCCTTAATGATCTAAAAATAAAAATAAATCCCCTTCACGATCTAAAAATAAAATTAAATCCCCTTTACGATCTAAGAATAAAAAACAAATCCCCTTCACGATCTATCAGTAAAATTAAATCCCCTTCACGATCTAAAAATAAAATTAAAATCCGCTTCACGATATGAAAAATAGAATTAAATCCCCTTCACGATCTAAAAATAAAATTAAAATCTCCTTCACGATATAGAAAATAAAATTAAATCCCCTTCATGATCTAAAAATTTAATTAAATACCCTTCAAGATCTAAAAATTCAATTAAATCCCCTTCACGATCTAAGAATAAAATTAAATCTTCTTCACGATCTAAAAATTTAATTAAATCCCCTTCACGATCTAAGAAATAAAATTAAATCTCCTTCACGATCTAAAAATAAAATTAAAATCCCCTTCACGATCTAAAAAAAAATTAAATCCCCTTCACGATCTAAAAATAGAATTAAAATCCCTGTCACGATCTAAAAAATAAAATTAAATACCCTTCACGATCTAAAATATAAAATTAAATCCCCTTCACGATCTAAAAATTTAATTAAATACCTTTCACGATCTAAAAAAAATTAATCCCCTTCACGATCTAAAAAATAGAATTAAATTCCCTTCATGATCTAGAAATTAATTAAATACCCTTCACGATCTAAAAATTTAATTAAATCCCCTTCATGATCTAGAATTTAAATATTTAATATCCCAACGAAAGATCATAGTTCCTCCCAGCCACAGTAATATTTATAAATATTAATTATTTTTTTTTTTATATTGAACAACAATAAGCATAACTAGGAGAACTTAAACCCTTTAATGGGAAAAATATTTATCTTGGAATTAAATGCAAAATACAAACTTTTTTTTACTGATAAATTACACAGTGGATTAAATTTACAATAATTTCATATTTCCATTTCCATACTAAAGTTTATTTTAAAAAGCTCATATATTTTAAATTCAGTTAAAAAATACAGATACATAATAAATTAATTTTCTGAAATATATGTTTTACAATTATTACTATATGATTATATAAGCAAAATACAAACTCAAACACCAGAAGCAGAAAAAAAAAATTCTCATAATATAAAGCTCAACAAGTCTCATGACTGCTTGCATTTTCAGGGAGATGAAAAAGATAAATACGGTTTAGTTTGATAAGATTATCCTGAGAAAGAGGAAGAAGAAGAAGAAGGAGAAGAAGAAGTGGAATAATCATCAATCATCACAGTTCCTTCGTCTATTCTTGTCTTTACGTATTCTGAAGAGAAATTATAGATGTAGATATTGCTATATGGCATCAAAATATAGAACGAAAAGGAATATCTGATTACTTTGCGAAATTCAATGGCATTTATTTTGAGAGAGAGAGAGAGAGAGAGAGAGAGAGAGAGAGAGAGAGAGAGAGAGAGAGAGATCATCAGATGGACTCTTAACCTATTCAATTTTCTTGTTCTAAAACGAGAGAGAGAGAGAGAGAGAGAGAGAGAGAGAGAGAGAGAGAGAGAGATCATCAGACGGACTCTTAACCTATTGAATTTACTTGTTCTAAAACTCGAGAGAGAGAGAGAGAGAGAGAGAGAGAGAGAGAGAGAGAGAGAGACTCAATCTACATTCCCATGTAATTCCTATTCTTATAAGACACGAGAGAGAGAGAGAGAGAGAGAGAGAGAGAGATCTAGACAAACTCAACCTATTCAATTTTCTTGTTCTAAAACGAGAGAGAGAGAGAGAGTTAGAGAGAGAGAGACTCTTAATCTATTTAATTTTCTCGTTCTTAAACTTAAGAGAGAGAGAGAGATTCTTAATCTATTTAATTTTCCTGTTCTTAAACTTAAGAGAGAGAGAGAGAGAGAGACTAATTTATTAAATTTTCTCGTTTTTAAACTTGAGAGAGAGAGACTCTTAACCAATTCAATTTTCTTGTTCCTAAACGAGAGAGAGAGAGAGAGAGAGAGAGAGAGAGAGAGAGAGATCTAGAAAAACTCAACTTATTAAATTTTCTTGTTCTAAAACGAGAGAGAGAGAGAGAGAGAGAGACTTAATTTATTAAATTTTCTCGTTTATAAACTTGAGAGAGAGAGAGAGACTCTTAACATATTCAATTTTCTTGTTCTAAAACGAGAGAGAGAGAGAGAGAGACTTAATTTATTAAATTTTCTCGTTTATAAACTTGAGAGAGAGAGAGACTCTTAACATATTCAATTTTCTTGTTCTAAAACGAGTGAGAGAGAGAGAGAGAGAGGAGGAGAGAGAGAGAGAGAGAGAGAGAGAGAGAGAGAGAGAGAGAGAGAGACTTAATTCCTCTAAGAATCAAATAGAAATCCAACCAGAAAAAATATAAATTAGATATAAATAATTTCAAACCAAAAAAAAACAGACTCACGAAGAAATGAGAGATGAAGAAAAAAATCCAATTGAGCCTAAACACGACAATCTCATTTTATACTTTCATTTCATGACGAATGTGATAGCTCATTCGTCATTTCGTTTGCTCAGAAGGAATACAGACGGAATCCTAGTTGAGATTTTTTGCCATTTGTTAAACTATTCAAATTTTACTGGGTTATAATTTTGGCTTATGTTATCTTTTAGAATTTTTTCTTTTCGATCAGCATTTTATTTATTATTCTTTCTTTATTGCTTTCTTCCAATAGAGTTTTTCCCAGTTGTTTTACTTTCTTCCATTAGAGTTTTTTTATTTGTTAAACTACTCAAATTTTATTGTGTTATAATTTTGGATTATCTTTTAGATTCTGTTTCTTATGACATTTTATTTATTATTCTTTTTTATTGCTTTCTTCCAAGAGTTTTTTTCTGTTTACTAAACTAACAGAATTTTATTGGGATATAATTTTGAATTATGTTATTTTTTAGATTCTGTTTCTTTTACCATTTTATTTATTATTCTTTTTATTGCTTTCTTCCATTAGAGTTTTTTCTGTTTGTTAAACTAAAATAATTTTATTTTGGTTTTAATATTGGCTTATGTTATCTTTCAGATTCTTTTAAGCATATTATTTATTATTTTTTTCTTTATTTATTTCTACCATTAGAGTTTTTAATTTGTTTAACTATTCAAATTTTATTAGTTTATAATTTTAGCTTATGTTATCTTTCAGATTTGTTATCGTCTTTTAGTATTTACTTATCATTGTTAATGTTTCTTTTATTAGACTAATTACAATATACGAAAAATTGTTTTAGTCCTGTATTTTCATTTTTTGGTTTTCTCCTTCCATAAAACTTTTCATTTAGCTTTTTACATTATTCGAATCAAGGGATTTGGAAAAAGTAGTATTTTTACTTCTATTTGATTAATACATCAGATTAGATAATGTTATACATAGTAACCTTATTGTCCTTCGAATAACCAAAATTATATATTTTTCAATTCATAACAAGACATTTGAAAAGATATTAATAAAAATGGATAAGTTATGAACAATTATATATCTAATCCAAAAAATCATTTATCATTATGATGAAGAAAAGTTATAAGATAATAACATTTATTAGTAAGAGAAGAAAAAGAAGAATAAGAAGAAGAAGAAGAAGAAGACGAAGATGGAAATGAAAATATTGAACAAATGGTTTTCATTCTCCTATCTTTATCAGCCAATACTTTGACGATTTCTCCAAAACAGAGAAGAAGAAGAAGAAGAAGATGAAGAAGAAGAAGAAGAAGAAGAAGAAGAAGGAAATGAAAATATTGAACAAATGGTTTTCATCCTCCTATCTTTATCAGCCGAAAATCTGATAATTTCTCCGAAATAGAGAAGAAGAAGAAGAGGAAGAAGAAGAAGCAGAAGAAGAAGAAGAAGAAGAAGAGGAAGAAGATGAAGAAGAGGAAGAAGAAGAAGAAGAAGAAGAAGAAGAAGATAATGAAAATATTGAACAAATGGTTTTCATCCTCCTATCTTTATCAGCCAATAATCTGACGATTTCGCCAAAACAGAGAAGAAGAAGAAGAAGAAGAAGAAGAAGAAGAAGAAGAAGAAGAAGAAGAAGAAGAAAAGAAGACGAGACTAGAATATTGAATACCACAGCATAGAAGCGAGACCT
>NW_027168807.1:0-2500 GCF_036898095.1 Palaemon carinicauda | reverse complement strand
GGTTTCTTCCTACGGTTTTCTTCGCGCGGGTTTCTTCCTACGGTTTTCTTCGCGCGGGTTTCTTCCTACGGTTTTCTTCGCGCGGTTTTTTTCTACGCCATTAGAAATCAGCGAAAATCAATTTGGACTTTCACATGCTACCCGCTTGGAAGAATTTCCAAGCGGCAGTGATTTACTTGCCGCGGCCACCACTAACCCGCGCGGTTCCAGTGTAACGGCTTATAGAAATGACGCTGCCGCTCGGGAAAAATCCTATCATGTGAAGACATGCCTCCGAAGGAGCCTCCGGGCTGCAAGTGTGCAAGACCCAATATGCAACAATAATATCCTAATGAGCGGAAATATTTCCGTACGGAAAACATCCGTTAGTGCGAAACAAGCCTTACCGTGTGAATGCCCCTTCGAAGATAGGCTATTCCTTTGATCATACTTCACCGGAAACTGAATCATTAACGTTTCCATGTTATTCTCATATTAGTGCATGCGACCCATCGAGGATGAAAGGTAAATGTTTATATAGATTTGCACACACACTCAGATTCAACCCTGTCTCAACTGAGTATGATTACTCCCTCATACACACCTGAGACACGGGGAGCGACTGAGTAGTTATAAGTCTGGCAATGCCAATGAGTGTGCCTAAATATATATATATATATATATATATATGTATATATATATATCTATATATATATATATATATAGATATATATATATATATATATACATATATATATATATATATATATTCATATGAATATATATATATATATATATATAAATATATATACATATATATATATATATATATATATGTGTGTGTGTGTGTGTGTATACATAAATATATGTATATAAATTCATGTATATACTGATTTAAACCAGAATCTTCTCTTTATTATATAAGGGAGATATTTCTCTCTTCCAACACTGGTTTGATCCACTATATTCGAGTGCCATTCTCTTACGGATCTATCATTTAAGTTAATAGAAATATATTGGGTTGAATTATATATGGACATTTCACTCCAGTTTCGCTTCGGATTACAGATTGAGACATTTTTACTGAGAAAAAATCCTCCAATGTTAAAATAATAATGAAAAGAAAAAAAATTAATAGATTAACCAAAAAATAAATGTAGAACAATTAAACATAACCAGTGTTGAAATATCAACCTTGACAATAAGTCCTCACACGTCAAACTTCCTGTCAATCACAGTAAAGAAAAATAGAAATAAATTTTGAGTTTCGGCGGAAAGAGAACAAAAGGTATCACCCAAAAATGGATGTTCAATGGCTTTATAGATGTAATGAAATATTTGTTTGTATGTTAGGTGCATTGTTACTTTACGTATGTTTGTTAAGTCTGTTGTGGTGGCTGATGTGGTAATGTCCCTGACTGGTGAACGTCCGATTGGGGTTCGGGTCCCGCTCAAACTCGTTAGTTTCTTTGGCTGCTACAATCTCACCATCCTTGTGACTTAAGGATGGGGAGGAGGTGTTTGCGGGAGCCTATGGGGTCTCTAGTCATCAGTAGCCATTGCCTGGACCTTCATGTCCTACCTTGAGTGGTGGAGGAGCCTGGGCGCTGATCAAATGGATTTATGATCAGTCTCTAGGGCATTGTCCAGCTCGATAGGGCAATGTCACTTTAACTTGCCTCTGCCTTTCATTCATGAGTGGCCTTTAAACCTTAAACCTTTAGTAGTTTGTTTTCTTCAGGCAGTATATAGAATGAACATAAATATTCATTTTATATATGTTAATAGGTTATGTTAGGTCAGGTTAGGCAATTTGTAGGCCTCGTTCGTGCTCCCTTACTGTTACCTGTTTTACACTGTGTTGTCATTTTAATATTTCAGGTAAGAAATAATAAGAAAAAATTATATTTTTCATGGAATCTAAATATTGCTATTAACTTATGACACCTAAAGCCTATTATTTGTTTCCTTGAAATTACATTTCAATTATTAAAGATATTTAAGGAAAAAAATAACTATTGAAAAGGAGGGATTTAAAATCCAATTCTTCTGGTCCCATTCCAACAATCTTTGTTTTATCATTAAGCTACCTAAAATACCATAAGTAAAAGTATCTTGGCCTTCGTGTAAAAAATAATGCCCTATTCAAAGGTAATGGATCTCCCATGCTTCCATCTTTCCCTATGGGAGAGAAAAATAAAAAAGAAGATGCTATTATTGGTGTTGTGAGACACATTACAAAAAGCCCCCCCTTGTTATTTATGGCACCTTGCTTATGCATACCAAACAGAAGCTATTGTCCTCTGTGATCACTCTTCCACCCCTCCACCCATCCAGCACTCCCTCCTTCATCCCATATTCCTCCAGCGGAAGATATTTAATGGTGTTTTGTTGCAAGAAAACATCCAGGAGAAGATACAGGATCACATACAACAACTGGCAGCCGTAAAAAGGGGTAGTTGTGACGTCTGCCGCTAGGTGGCAGCACTGACTGTCTTCTCAGTTTTCACTTGAAGTAAAA
>NW_027168805.1:50000-55683 GCF_036898095.1 Palaemon carinicauda | reverse complement strand
ATAAAACTATATAAATATTATCATCATCATTTCCCCTTGATGTAAAAATATTAATAACTTCCTTAAAGGTTAATTTACTTCTCCCACTCTCAGCTGAGCTAAAGTGACCATATAATTCAAACCTTTCACTACATCCACATAACCCCCAAAGAAAACTTCCATATTGTAGCACCAAAAGGGGATTTTTCCATCATCAATCTATTTCGAAAATTTTATTCAGTTTTTCAGGAAATTTAATGTTTTCATTCTATCATGTGTCTAAAGTTCTTTAAACTTATTTCTGAAACAATGGAAGGGAGGAAGATTTTTTATTTTTGTTTTTCATTTTCTTCTTTTAGGGGAAAGAAACCTAGGTGAAGAGGAGGTATGGGATTTAAGAAGGATTATTTTGGAAGGAGATTTATGGCCCTACCTGTTTTCTCACAGAGAGAGAGAGAGAGAGAGAGAGAGAGAGAGAGAGAGAGAGAGAGAGAGAGAGAATTCAAGTTTAAAAACGTGCATGGTATTCCTCTGTCTTATTACTATTCATTGCATTCTTCTAAGTTTTATTCAGAGAGAGAGAGGAGAGAGAGAGAGAGAGAGAGAGAGAGAGAATGAATTCAAATTTTAAACATGTATAGTATAGCTCTCTGCTTTATTACAGTTCTTAGTTTTATTCAGAGAGAGAGAGAGAGAGAGAGAGAGAGAGAGAGAGAGAGAGAGAATAACGTATATCCATCTTTAGAGGGAGAGATGTTTGTTGGTTCATTTGCTAAAATATTTTTACGACAGTTCTTTGGAGAGAGAGAGAGAGAGAGAGAGAGAGAGAGAGAGAGAGAGAGAGAGATAACATTTTTTCCTTGCCAATTATCAAAGGAAGGCTTGAGTTGCATAATAGAGAAAAAGACTCCCTATGATACAAGATCATGAGGGTGATAACATTATCTCTTCTTTTAAAAGAATCTTCGATACGAAATAGACATAAAAAATATATTTTTCTCAGATTAAATCTAGATTTCTTATAGATATTATTGTCTTAGTCTGATCAAAAGGTTTGGATGTATTATCCTTTAGGCATTTTTTTATATACTTTATCGGTAAATATTTTTAAAACATGAGATAATTTAGGTAATATATTTTTTATATATTTACCTACTTTCGTTTTTAATGCCAGTTATAGAATGTTACATTTTCACTCAGAATTTGTTTATAGTTAAATTAATTTTGTGCTATTTTCTCTCTCTCTCTCGCTCTCTCTCTCTCTCTCTCTCTCTCTCTCTCTCTCTCTCTCTCTCATTTTCTCTTTCTTAGTTTCATTTTTTTTTCTCACTCTCTCACTTTCATTTTATCTTTCTTAGTTTCTAAATATCTCTCTCTCTCTCTCTCTCTCTCTCTCTCTCTCTCTTACTTTCATTTTCTCTTTCTTAGATTAATTTTTCTCTCTCTTTCTCTCTCTCTCTTCTTTCATTTTCTCTTACTTAGTTTCATATTCTCTCTCTCTCTGTCTGTCTCAATCTCTCTCTCTCTCTCTCTCTCTCTCTCTCTCTCTCTCTCTCTTTTACTTTCTTACTTTAATTTTCTCTCTCTCTCTCTCTCTCTCTCTCTCTCTCTCTCTTAGTTTCATCTCTCTCTCTCTCTCTCTCTCTCTCTCTCTCTCTCTCTCATTTTCTCTGTCTTAGTTTCATTTTCTCTCTTTCTCTCTCTTACTTTCATTTTTTCTTTCTTAGTTTCCTCTCTCTCTGTCTCTCTCTCCCTCACTTACTTTCATTTTCTCCTTCTTAGTTTCATTTTCTCTCTCTCTCTCTCTCTCTCTCTCTCTCTCTCTCTTACTTACTTTCATTTTCTCTTTCTTAGTTTCATTATCTCTCTCACTCTCTCTCTCTCTCTCTCTCTCTCTCTCTCTCTCTCTCTCACTTTCATTTTCACTTTCTTAGTTTCATCTCTCTCTCTCTCTCTCTCTCTCTCTCTCTCTCACTTACATTCATTTTCATTTTCTTAGTTTCATCTCTCTCTCTCTAAATCTCTCACTTTCATTTTTTCTTTTTTAGTTTCATTTTTTTCTCTCTTTCTCTCTCTCTCTTACTTTCATTTTATCTCTCTCTCTCTCTCTCTCTCTCTCTCTCTCTCTCTCTCTCTCTCTCTCTCATTTTCTCTTATTTTCATTTCTCTATCTCTCTCGCACTTTCATTTTCTCTTTCTTAGTTTCATCTCTCTCTCTCTCTCTCTCTCTCTCTCTCTCTCTCTTACTTTATTTTAATTTTCTCTTTCTTAGTTTCATCTCTCTCTCTCTCTCTCTCTCTCTCTCTCTCTCTCTCACTTACTCTCATTTTCTCTCTTAGTTTCATTTTTTTCTCTCTCTCTCTCTCTCCTCTCTCTCTCTCTCTCACTTACTCTCATTTTCTCTCTTAGTTTCATTTTTTTTCTCTCTCTCTCTCTCTCTCCTCTCTCTCTCTCTCTCTCTCTTACTTACTTTAATTTTCTTTTTCTTAGTTTCATTTCTCTCTCTCTCCCTCTCTATGTCTCTCATCTTCTCTTTCTTAGTTTCATTTCTCTATCTCTCTCTCTCTCTCTCTCTCTCTCTCTCTCTCTCTCTTACTTTTATTTTTTCTTTCTTAGTTTCATTTCTCTCTCTCTCTCTCTCTCTCTCTCTCTCTCTCTCTCTTACTTTTATTTTCTCTCTTAGTTACATTCCCCTCTCTCTCTCTCTCTCTCTCTCTCTCTCTCTCTCTCTCTCTAACTTTTATTTTCTCTCTTAGTTACATTCCCCCCTCTCTCTCTCTCTCTCTCTCTCTCTCTCTCTCTCTCTTACTTACTTTGATTTCCTCTTTCTTAGTTTCATTTCTCTCCCCCCCCCTCTCTCTCTCTCTCTCTCTCTCTCTCTCTCTCTCTCTCTTACTTACTTTGATTTCCTCTTTCTTAGTTTCATTTCTCTCCCCCCCCCCTCTCTCTCTCTCTCTCTCTCTCTCTCTCTCTCTCTCTCTCCACCACGCTGGCCAGCGTGGATTAGCGATGGTGGAAAACTTATGTCTGATCGCTCACAGCCATTCAACCTAGTGTTGAATGGCCGTGACTACTACAGCTTTGCTGATCATGAAACCCTTTCATCACGTTATGGTATCCCTACTGAGAAAGTATATATATATATATATATATATATATATATATGCAGAAGAATCACAGGGAAAATTAATATACGAAATATACGATTAAGTCCTGACTAGTTTCGTGATACTTCTTCAGAGGACTGAAACTAGTCAGGACTTAATCTTGTATTTCGTATTTTCCTTTTCCCTGTGGTTCTTCTGCATCTGAGCATCACGTTTTCATGTGATTTTTACGCATATATGTATGTATATATATAATATATATATATATATATGTGTGTGTGTATGTGTGTGTGTGTATGTGTGCGTGTGTGTGTGTGTGTTTGAGTGTATAGTTTTTCAAATTGTGCATTTACTCATGGCGTGGTTCGAACCTATATCTCTTGCTGTTTTTTCGAATATGATATTGAGGGGATAAGTCTCGGTATCTAGGATAACACTAAATAGTGCCAATGTACTTATGCATACTATATAAAATAATTGTACCCTTTAATGAATGGTAGCTTAGGTCTAAATATTAATTTCACAGCGACGTTAATTATTCACAATACATTCCATTCTGCATTTAAGTGGTTAAAGTTTTTCTTGATAAAGTCCAATAAATAATAACATAATAACATTCACCCGCTTTCCTTTTGAATTTTATAACTCGAATTTTTCATCAAAGTTTTTTTTATAAGCTGAATAACCTTCTCCCTGATAGTGTCTCTATTATTATTATTATCATTATTATTATTATTATTATTATTATTATTATTATTATTATTATTATCATTATTATTATTATTATTATTATTTTAAGCTAAAGTACAACCCTAGGGCTCCAACAGGGAAGCATAGCCTAGTTAGGAAAGGAAACAAGGAAATAAACTATAAGAGAAGTGAAAAATAAAGAAAATAAACCATTTTTAAGAACAGTTACAGCATTGAACTAGATCTTTCATACATATAATAACACTTTAAAATTTTCTTTTTTCATTTTAAAAACACGCATTTTTCATTAATTGTTTTTAATGATAAGTTCTAATGCCCTACTCCTCCTAATAACAGAAGTAGTGTATCTTCTTCATAAAATAGTCTGATATCTCCAGGAGACATCATCTTTCAGGCAATAACAAATGACATTTTTTCGTCGAGGAAAATAGCTGCCGGGTATAATGGCAAAATATTGGAACAATAACACCACTGGTGCGAGACTTTTCAGAAATGTTTACTTTATTGGCCAAGACAAGGGAATGTCTCTCTTCTTAGTCCATGTTTCACGTGTCTGTCTGCGTCCGTGTTAAGGACAAATATCATTGCCAGGGAAGATGAGGGAACATTTTTGGAGTGAGGATGAGGAATTATTGCGTAGGTTAACTGTTCGAATTTAGGTGAGAGAATGGTTGTGGAGTTTGATCATTTTATAATAACTAATTGTATCATATATACAAATTTCAATGGAAGTGTTTAAAGGTCTAAGAGTTTGAAGGTTTTAAAGGTTTAAAGGTCGGTCATGAAGGGCAGAAGTAAGGAACAGTGACAGTGCCCTAGAGATTGACCATATATATATATATATATATATATATATAAATATATATATATATATATATATATGGTCACTGCATACAGATATCCTGGACGAGGGTTCAAATCCCCGCCGGTCCGATATCCTAGTCTTTGGGCGGTTCCGCCTGGGACTCTGATCCCGAGGTCGTTAAGAGAATCCAGACTTTAATGTATTAATATATATGGCTTATTTGAAATATGAAAGAAACACGTTTAAATGTGCAAAAATTTATCATATATATATATATATATATATGTATATACATATATATATATATATATATATGTATATATATATATATATATATATAAATATATATACATGTATATATATATATATATATATAAATATATATACATGTATATATATATATATATATATATGTATATGTATATATGTATATATGTATATGTATATATATATACATATATATATATATATATATATATATTATGTATATATATATAGATAGATAGATAGATAGATAGATAGATAATCAGCACAAAAAAACCCTCTCCATCCAAGCTAGGACCAGGAAGGCCCAGACTCCCCAGATCCCCCATCATTAACTCACAATGATGGTGAGGTTGCAGAAACTACAAGAAACTATCGATCTTAAGCGGGTCTTGAACCCCAGTCCAACAGATTGTCAGCAAGAACGTTTCTAATATATATATAAAAAAAAATTGATCTTTATATACCATTAAACAAATAGGATTTTCCCAGGAGTTGTTTAGCAGCTTTGGTTAACCTTAATCTTTATTGGTGACAAATGCAGATGATTTTACTCTTGTAGATGTTACTTAATCTCCTTACAACTGGATGTTTGATCAGTGAGATTTCAACAAATAATAATAATAATAATAATAATAATAATAATAATAATAATAATAATAATAATAATAATAATAATAATAATAAGGATAATAATAATCATCATCACCATCATCATCTTCATCATCCTCATCATCATCATCTTTTATAAGTGTATGAAGTGACTACCATTAAAGGAGGACTGGGACAGTGACCTTTATGTTGATTTCCACTTGAA